>NC_034194.2:26379845-26417345 GCF_002021735.2 Oncorhynchus kisutch | reverse complement strand
GCTGTTTAAATGCACAGTCAACTTAGTGTATGTTAACTTCTGACCCACTGGAAATGTGATACAGTGAATTATAAGTGAAATAATTGTCGGAAATATTACTTGTGTCATGCACATGTAAGAGTATAACTGTAGACCGTCCCCTCGCCCATACCCGGGTGCGAACCAGGGACCCTCTGCACACATCAACAACAGTCACCCACGAAGCATCGTTACCCATCGCTCCACAAAAGCCGAACTACTACTTCAAGGTCTCAGAGCAAGTGACGTCACCGATTGAAACGCTATTTAGCGCGCACCGCTAACAAAGCTAGCCGTTTCACATCCGTTACACACAAAGTAGATGTCCTAACCAACTTGCCAAAACTATAGTTTGTTAAAAAGACATTTGTGGAGTGGTTGAAAAACGAGTTTTAATGACTCCAGCCTAAGTGTATGTAAACTTCCAACTTCAACTGTATATCATGTCAGCGGGGATAATAGCTATTGAATGATTATCTATGTAACTGGTTGGCTCTCTGTACTTAAAGCTGGATGAGCTAACCTTGGCCCTTAGTCTCCTCGCTGTAATCCCTGGTGTCAGGGGATCTGTGCTAGCCTAGCCTAGTTTAGCCATGTTAAGTGGACTGCAACAGTGTTGCTCTGAAGCTCCTCAACCCCTCATTATCTAACAATGGGCTTACTGACACAATGAAGACAGCAGTGTAGATCATGTGTTGGGGTACTGAAAGTCAGGGATTTATAGGCATATTAGAAGAATAGAATCTAGAAGCATTTAGAAAGGTGCACATAGAACCATTCACCTCAACTACAGACTACACAGACAGAGCATTTTTGACATTATCTATCATATTGTAGGCTCTGCGGTTAAAAGGAAACTTTTGGCGAGATGACGCTGCACACACATACAGTGAGACACACAGGGTGTGGAAATTTCCCTTCAGTCTGAGAAGAGAGCATTCCACAAGGAGAAGGAGTACATTCAGATCCATTCACTAGCACGGCTGCAGTCTGTGCGGCTGTGTGTCTGTGTGTCTGTGTGTCTGTCTGTCTGTCTGTCTGTCTGTCTGTCTGTGTGTCTGTCTGTCTGTCTGTCTGTCTGTCTGTCTGTCTGTCTGTCTGTCTGTCTGTCTGTCTGTCTGTCTGTCTGTCTGTCTGTCTGTCTGTCTGTCTGTCTGTCTGTCTGTCTGTCTGTCTGTCTGTCTGTCTGTCTGTCTGTCTGTCTGTCTGTGTGTGTGTGTGTGTGGCACGCACATGTGTGTGTGATGAACCCAGTTCACACAGTCTCCCATAGAGTGAGAGTGAGTAATAAAGGAGCAGGGGCTCACTGATCCTTCTGGCCTTAACAACTACAGCTCCCAAGATGGACTCTTATCTCCACGGCAACCAGCAGACATCCCCAGCCTGAGGCTACAGCACCACAGGGACCACTTCTAGAGTAACAAAACAACGGCAATCACTTTGTATGACAACAGGCTAAAATAAAAAATCTGCATGGTTTATGCTTATTGTAATAGTAAACCAGTTTGAGAGAACCCACTGAAAAAACAGTGGTACTTGACTTGAAGCTAGGTGAGTAGAATCTAGAATCTCCTGGTCTTCATGGAGAGCCATACAATATGATACAATGAAAGCATATGGCATGGAGAAAAGCAGTCCCCTATTCCTAGCATGGAGGTTAGGTTATGATGACCATGTGTAGGAGTTGTTATTATGGATGACAAAAGGAGAATGTGATGAGAGGTCTTTATACAGATGAAGGATCTTCATTTGAACAGTTTCTCTCAGCAGGAAAATAATCCTGCAGCAACAAGAAATGTGAATTTTTGTGTGAATTACAATTAATGGACCTTTTTGTAGGGGTTTATACTTTTTTTGTTGGGGTAAATAAATAAAGTCTGACATTTTAAAGTGGAAATGACAAACTTTAGAAGCCATTTTAAACCTTTTAAGCCATTTTAAACACTACACATTGGTATTGCCTGCTGTGCATATCTGTATAGAAAAATGCAGCTCCCCTCATATAGTGGAAGGTTAAGGTAAAGTAATGGTAAACTGCAGTTGATATCAGACTGAATCTGGAGCTATCTGAAAGCTATCTGCTACAGCACGTTCATCAGCGGAGAGATGTGATGACCAGAATATTACTTGCTTCTCTTCTTTTCCTCACTGACACAAACAACCCCAGCCTCAGGGTGGCCAGCCAGCATGGCTCCAGAAAGTAGTAAGGGAAAGAGTGACACATTGGAAAGGAGAGCTGCAACAGCAACATGCATGCCCAGTCACTGTCATTCATAATTATGTTGTAATCCTTTGAACTAATCCTTGGAAATTAACACACACACACACACACATAATACTTGTACACACTCACACACACCGTAGTCTAAAATAAGGGTGAATACCCAGTGCTTATGAGTCATTAGCCATAACTCTCTCCACAGCATGGGATCCCTTACAGTCTAACAGGACCAGCTCAGGGGAGCCTGGAGCCTTACAATACCAGCTCAGTAGAGCCCTACAGCCTTACAATACCAGCTCAGTAGAGCCCTACAGCCTTACAATACCAGCTCAGGGGAGCCTGGAGCCTTACAATACCAGCTCAGTAGAGCCCTACAGCCTTACAATACCAGCTCAGTAGAGCCCTACAGCCTTACAATACCAGCTCAGTAGAGCCCTACAGCCTTACAATACCAGCTCAGGGGAGCCTGGAGCCTTACAATACCAGCTCAGTAGAGCCCTACAGCCTTACAATACCAGCTCAGTAGAGCCTTACAATACCAGCTCAGTAGAGCCCTACAGCCTTACAATACCAGCTCAGTAGAGCCCTACAGCCTTACAATACCAGCTCAGGGGAGCCTGGAGCCTTACAATACCAGCTCAGTAGAGCCCTACAGCCTTAAAATACCAGCTCAGTAGAGCCCTACAGCCTTACAATACCAGCCCAGTAGAGCCCTACAGCCTTACAATACCAGCTCAGTAGAGCCCTACAGCCTTACAATACCAGCTCAGTAGAGCCCTACAGCCTTACAATACCAGCTCAGGGGAGCCTGGAGCCTTACAATACCAGCTCAGTAGAGCCCTACAGCCTTACAATACCAGCTCAGTAGAGCCCTACAGCCTTACAATACCAGCTCAGGGGAGCCTGGAGCCTTACAATACCAGCTCAGTAGAGCCCTACAGCCTTACAATACCAGCTCAGTAGAGCCCTACAGCCTTACAATACCAGCTCAGTAGAGCCCTACAGCCTTACAATACCAGCTCAGTAGAGCCCTACAGCCTTACAATACCAGCTCAGGGGAGCCTGGAGCCTTACAATACCAGCTCAGTAGAGCCCTACAGCCTTACAATACCAGCTCAGTAGAGCCCTACAGCCTTACAATACCAGCTCAGTAGAGCCTTACAACCTTACAATACCAGCTCAGTAGAGCCTTACAGCCGTACAGTACCAGCTCAGTAGAGCCCTATAGCCTTACAATACCAGCTCAGTAGAGCCCGACAGCCTTACAATACCAGCTCAGTAGAGCCCGACAGCCTTACAATACCAGCTCAGTAGAGCCTTACAGTACCAGCTCCGTAGAGCCTGACGGCCTTACAATACCAGCTAGGTAGAGCCTTACAGTACCAGCTCAGTAGAGCCTTACAGTACCAGCTCAGTAGAGCCTTACAGCCTTACAGTACCAGCTCAGTGGAGCAGCTGGATTAAGGTGTCCGCATGCTTCCCTGACGAAACAGTTTGGAAGAGTTTGTGCATATATTGCGACAACCTTTTGTTCGTTTTTGTTAGTTTTGACTTTGGTAAAGTTTTTTTCCAGCTGTTCTGGCACACAACATTTTTTCTCAAGGCAAGCTGAAGTCTGTAGCCGAAGTCTCCGCCCCCTTGTCGGTGATTGATCAACAGTAGGGATTCTTCAATAAAGTATTTGTTGCATTTGTTGACAGCTCATGTTCATGCACATTTTTCCATTGAGAAATACTGCACCAAACAGCTTATTTAGATGTAAAACTGTGCAATTAAGATCTCTGCAAAAAAGTCCCCCCCCCCCCCCCACAAAAAAACAAAATGTATTTAATTGAATTTATTTTTCCTACTAGCTCTGACTTAGCAGATAGCTACTTTATTGAGGAAAAATGTACTTACTATGACTGTGATATTTGGTTGTCCCACCTAGCTATCTTAAGACTAATGCACTAAGTCGCTAAGGATACGAGCGTCTGCTAAATGACTAAAATGGAAATGGAAAATGAGAAGGAGAGGGAGGAAGGGAGAGGGCTGCTAAATCTGTCTCTCAATGTCCATTCGGCCTGGGCCAGAGTTATAAAGCACTCTTTACAGAGGACTGGCGTTGGGGAAACACACTGGGCCTTTTAACTAAGACTGGGCTGGCTAACTCCCCCCTATCGGTTCTCACCAACGCCTAGTCCAATACACACACTGATACAGTACACACACACACCTACGCACGCACACACCAACACGCCTACGCACACATACAAACACATACTCTCTTACGCACATCTACACTGGGTACTGTACAAGTGCACACAGTGTACTAACAAACAAACAGAGCACACGTGCCAAAACGGTTTATTCATGTAAATAGGAGGTTACAGTGTGAGAGTGAGGAGAACTCCCTAGCCCATAACTACCTTATGGAAATATGGCTATGGCTTTGGCTCCAGTCTACACTGTTCATTTGATGTCTCCTCAATGGTCCTTCACGGCCAAAAGCATTAATTTACTATCAATTATAGGGGTCGATAAGGTCAATTGTGTTCATTCACGGTCAACTACAGTGAACGAGTTTTGTTCAGGATCAATCGTTTTCATCAACCGTCAGAGGCTTTCATTCACGGTCAACTGTACTCATTTAAAGTCAACAGCATTAGTTCACGGGTCAATGGGCTGTAATCAGTGTGTTGCATGTCTCAGTGAGGCATTCATCAGGCTGTCTGGCCTGTCTGGCTGTCAGGCTGGGAGAAATGCTTTTTCCCGTGGAAGGAATCTGATCACTGTACTGTAGGAGGCCAAACTGTGTGATGTTAGTGGGAGGAGAGAGGGAGGGTAGTTCAGGGAATCAAAGACTGAAAGAATCAAAGGTGAGAGACAGACAGGAAAAGAAAGTTATAAAGAAAACGAGAGAGAACAGAGAGGGAGGAGAAGGAAAAGAGAGGACATGTGGAGAGAAAGAGAAAGAAAGAGAGAGAATAAAGAGAAGAGAAGAAATTGAGTGTTTCGAGAGGAGAGGGTAAACAATTCATATATTCATATTCATGAGTGGAATATTACAGCTCTCTGAGGGACTGCCACCTGTTTTGGGGACAGGGGATCGTCTCCCTCCTTCTCTTTCACACACACCACACACCCAAGTCCTCATTCCGGGGTGAATGTCTTGTGGCTTTCTCAGTGCATGGGAGCATTGCAAGAATTGTTTGGGAAGAGGAACGCAGACGCGAGTTTTTCCTGCTCTTCCAACCCCCTCATTTAGCTGTCCGCCTGGGATCTTTTACACATATAGTATAAATAGACAGGCAGCAACAGGGGTCAGGAGAGAAAGAGGGAGAAAGAGAGAACAGGAAGGAGAAGGGGTTAGAGAGGGAAAGCATAGTGATAGCCAGATGGGGATTTTCCACCAATCCTGGTCCGGTCACAGAGTTCACATAACGTCTCCAAAGGGTAAAGGTCGGAACATCACATCAGAAAATCATCATCATACGAGTGTTGTATTGTTAGAATTCTATCCTTACTACAATGTTTTCTCACTGTCTACACTTCACCACGCTACTTCACCAAGCTATTTATGCTAAGCTATTCACCAAGCTATTTATGCGAAGCTATTCACCAAGCTATTTATGCGAAGCTATTCACCAAGCTATTTATGCGAAGCTATTCACCAAGCTATTTATGTTAAGCTATTCACCAAGCTATTTATGTTAAGCTATTCACCAAGCTATTTATGCGAAGCTATTCACCAAGCTATTTATGTTAAGCTATTCACCAAGCTATTTATGCGAAGCTATTCACCAAGCTATTTATGCGAAGCTATTCACCAAGCTATTTATGTTAAGCTATTCACCAAGCTATTTATGTTAAGCTATTCACCAAGCTATTTGTACTATGTACTGTATACTAGGGATGCAAGATATATCGGTAAACATATCGGAATCGGACGATATTAGCTAAAAATGCCAACATCGGTATCGGCCGATGTCTAGTTTAACGCCGATGTGCAAAACCGATGTCAAAGCTGACATGCATACCTACATGACATAATGACGCCACGTAAAATGTTGCCCCTATACGTGCAACACAGCATTCCTAACCTAGCCCACAATGTGTGGATCGAGCAGTCAACAAGTTGAGCAGTCATTTGAAAGAGTAAGAACAGCGAGACAACTCAAAGGCGAAATCCATTAAAGTCAAGATAATGGAATTCATTGCCCTTGACAATCAACCGTTTTCTGTCATGGGTTATGTTGGCTTTTGCCGACTGGTCGAGCACCAGTACACACTACCAAGTGCGCTATTTTTCAGATGTTGCTTTACCGGAGTTACACAGTAATAGCGTCACTGCTATTAGCTTCACGACATACATACTATGGAACGCCGTTTGGGTCTTTGCATGTCAAAAAAGATACAGTAGCACTGCCAAAGCTGTACAAAAAGGTCTGCAAACAAGCAAACACCAGCCACAAACGATATTTACAATACCGCGTTGGTAATAAAGCATCATTTGTTCGACCGCATCTTCTGGGGTAGCTAGCTTTATATTGGTACCTAGCTAGCACCAATACAACCAGCCTAAAAACAATGACCAGTAGAAACTGCAGTCCTTTTCATTATTCTTAGCAATGATTTAGGAATCCTTGTGAGTAAGTTTTAGCTAGGTTGTCACTTGTTGTTCGCCTATTGAAATTGAACGTGAACTTGAAGCTAAAGTTATAAGCAGCCAAATCAAATCAAATCACATTTTTATTTGTCACATACACATGGTTAGCAGATGTTAATGCGAGTGTAGCGAAATGCTTGTGCTTCTAGTTCCGACAATGCAATAATAACCAACAAGTAATCTAACTAACAATTCCAAAACTACTGTCTTATACACAGTGTAAGGGGATAAAGAATATGTACATAAGGATATATGAATGAGTGATGGTACAGAGCAGCATAGGCAAGATACAGTAGATGGTATCGAGTACAGTATATACATATGAGATGAGTATGTAAACAAAGTGGCATAGTTAAAGTGGCTAGTGATACATGTATTACATAAGGATACAGTCGATGATATAGAGTACAGTATATACGTATGCATATGAGATGAATAATGTAGGGTAAGTAACATTATATAAGGTAGCATTGTTTAAAGTGGCTAGTGATATATTTACATCATTTCCCATCAATTCCCATTATTAAAGTGGCTGGAGTTGAGTCAGTGTCAGTGTGTTGGCAGCAGCCACTCAATGTTAGTGGTGGCTGTTTAACAGTCTGGTGGCCTTGAGATAGAAGCTGTTTTTCAGTCTCTCGGTCCCAGCTTTGATGCACCTGTACTGACCTGGCCTTCTGGATGATAGCGGGGTGAACAGGCAGTGGCTCGGGTAGTTGATGTCCTTGATGATCTTTATGGCCTTCCTGTAACATCGGGTGGTGTAGGTGTCCTGGAGGGCAGGTAGTTTGCCCCCGGTGACGCGTTGTGCAGACCTCACTACCCTCTGGAGAGCCTTACGGTTGAGGGCGGAGCAGTTGCCGTACCAGGCGGTGATACAGCCCGCCAGGATGCTCTCGATTGTGCATCTGTAGAAGTTTGTGAGTGCTTTTGGTGACAAGCCGAATTTCTTCAGCCTCCTGAGGTTGAAGAGGCGCTGCTGCGCCTTCTTCACGATGCTGTCTGTGTGAGTGGACCAATTCAGTTTGTCTGTGATGAGTATGCCGAGGAACTTAAAACTTGCTACCCTCTCCACTACTGTTCCATCGATGTGGATAGGGGGGTGTTCCCTCTGCTGTTTCCTGAAGTCCACAATCATCTCCTTAGTTTTGTTGACGTTGAGTGTGAGGTTATTTTCCTGACACCACACTCCGAGGGCCCTCACCTCCTCCCTGTAGGCCGTCTCGTCGTTGTTGGTAATCAAGCCTACCAATGTTGTGTCGTCCGCAAACTTGATGATTGAGTTGGAGGCGTGCGTGGCCACGCAGTCGTGGGTGAACAGGGAGTACAGGAGAGGGCTCAGAATGCACCCTTGTGGGGCCCCAGTGTTGAGGATCAGCGGGGAGGAGATGTTGTTGCCTACCCTCACCACCTGGGGGCGGCCCGTCAGGAAGTCCAGTACCCAGTTGCACAGGGCGGGGTCAAGACCCAGGGTCTCGAGCTTGATGACGAGCTTGGAGGGTACTATGGTGTTGAATGCCGAGCTGTAGTCAATGAACAGAATTCTCACATAGGTATTCCTCTTGTCCAGATGGGTTAGGGCAGTGTGCAGTGTGGTTGAGATTGCATCGTCTGTGGACCTATTTGGGCGGTAAGCAAATTGGAGTGGGTCTAGGGTGTCAGGTAGGGTGGAGGTGACATGGTCCTTGACTAGTCTCTCAAAGCACTTCATGCTTCATCTGGCTAGTTAGGCTCTACCGGACCGGGTTATGTTTTGTGAAGCCAGCCACAATAAGGATTAGGCACAACAGTGGAATTTGCGGTTTGCCTTCAAAATAAAGGTATGTCATTGACAGTGATGCAAATGAATGCAAATAGTAGAATGCCATACTTTTATTTTGAAGGCTAACCGCAAAGTCCACTATTGTGGACTAATCCTTATTGTGGCTAGCTTCACATAGATGGGTCCGACCACCATTAATCAATGTCTTATAAATTAGGGTTATTTTAGATGATGACACCTAGCTATCTATAGCTACTGAAACAGGTTATGTTGTTTTGCTATGTTTTTGGGGAAGAACAGTGTTTGCATCAATGAGCTAGCTTTTTTTTTATGACCAGCTCTGTAGGTGCGCGAGACAACTTTGCCAACATCATAGCATACGTATCGATGAATCGTTGTGACATTTGAAATACGAGTGATGGTGTTATCAATGTGTAATAACTATGTAAAAAATGTATGAACGCGTTAAATTATTATGTGATGTGCAGTCATGTTCAGGTCCTGATTGGTCAACAAGCTTATTTGACACATGAAATAGTGTTATTTGACACATCAAATAGTGTTATTTGACATGCAAAGACCCAAGCGGTGTTCCATAGAAATCCTGGTTGAGAAAGAAACGACTGAACAAATGAACAACAAAACAGCACAGCAAGTAAGTGAAAGAAATAGGTTTTGATTATGTTTTACTAGTAATGGGGACATACGCAAATGCCAACAAAATAACTTTTTGGTCAGTGTGTGTGTGTGTGTGTGTGTGTGTGTGTGTGTGTGTGTGTGTGTGTGTGTGTGTGTGTGTGTGTGTGTGTGTGTGTGTGTGTGTGTGTGTGTGACCTTTATTTAACTAGGCATGTCAGTTAGGAACAAATTATTATTTACAATGACGGCCTACCTACCTCAGCTAAACCCTGACGACACTGGGCCAATTGTGCGCCACCCTATGGGACTCCCAATCACAGTCGGATGTGATACAGCCTGTACTCGAACCAGGGACTGTAGAGACGCTTCTTGCACTGAGATGCAGTGCCTTAGACCGCTGCGTCCGTGTGTGTGTTAACTATTTAACTGTACTAGAATGCTTAAAAGGGTGCTAAAATGTTAAATATTGGTTATCGGTATCGGTACCATTTTCTTTGGCAAGGAAAATATTGGATATCGTTATTGACCAAAAATGTCATATTGGTGCAGCACTACTGTATACAGTACTGTAGTAGGGGAGACTGGGGTAAGTTGAGACATTTCAGCATCACTCCCCCAAGGGAAATATAGCATATATTTTTTATCCCAACAAAGATATCTTCATTTCAGGATGTTGCATATCCCTGGAAATAATCAGAATTCATGTAAAGATGAGTTTTGGCACAATTTAAGTTGACAAGGTAAGTTAAGCTACCAACAAATGTATTTACTGAATTAAATATTACCACTACCTTTTCAAAACCATGCCTACCTTTATTTCTCAAACACAATTCAAATCAATTACTTCTTTGTCTTTTAATAATTTGAGCACTTTTAACATACTGTAGGCCCTGTTGTTACCTCATATCCCAGTGATAATGCCTTAAATTACACCTGGGAAAAAACACTTCAATTTGCTCAACTTGCCATTGGCTCACTTACCGCCACACAGATGGTCATGAGTCATGGCCACAGTAAAACGCTACGTGACCGTTGAGTCATGGTAATCTCCTCTTATGCACTCTGGACATGTGTTAATAGTACTGGGCTCTATAGTCCCTCCATCAGGACGCTAATGACCTAGTACTCAGGGCTCTATCGTCCCTCCATCAGGTCCTAATGGCCTGGTACTCAGAGCTCTATTGTCCGTCCATCAGATCCTTATGGCCTGGTACTCAGGAATCTATTTTACCTCCATCAGGTACTAATGGCCTGGTACTCAGGGCTCTATTGTCCCTCCATCAGAATGCCTATGGCCTGGTACTCAGGGCTCTAATGTCCCTCCATCAGGTCCTAATGGCTGGTACTCAGGACTCTATTGTCCCTCCATCAGGACGACAATAGCCTGGTACTCAGGGCTTTATTGTCCCTCTAGCTACTCTGACATGAATGCAAATGCAATAGAAAATGACATCAAACACTTATCATCAAAACAGTGTCGTGCTCTTAAAACTCACCTCACTGTGATTGATCAGTTTGAAGAAAGAAGTTCAACAACAGGTTGAAACTGAGTAAAAAACATGGTTGTTGTGGATGTTGTTTCAAAGCCTAACACAATGAAATGGACAGTGCTTTCTAAGGTGATGATTATTTCAAAACACCCTTATGCATAGGCTTTACTAATATAAGAGCCCAAGCCCGGAAAAAACTCGGAATTAAAATAATGATTGTGCCGTAATACAATACATAGCCTACTGCATATTACACAAGGCAGAAAAACATTTAAAAAATATACACTTAAGATATCTTTGGTATATAATTGGTCTAGCCTAAATTAAACAAATTCAGAGTTAGCCTACAATTATAGTGAATTTGTATTGGATTTTGAAAAGCCTAGTAATAGGGCACGTTTTATATTTTCATAATTAATAGGCTGACACGTTACCTTCAGCTACAGAATATCCCACCACTGTGTGTGTCCATCTCCTGGACCTGCATTAAATTATTATTTTTACGCTCAATTTAGCCACTTCATATGCGCATTCTCACTCCTGAATGGGAAATATATTATTTCTATATAATTCAGCTAAGTTCAATTATATTCTTCTTTTCAATTATATTAAATAATGGCACATGACTTATAAGCATCTCTTGTCTGCTAAATGAACAAGCCTACAGCCTATGGCTTGGAGCTTATAACATACAGTAGGCCAACTCATATTATGTTCTTCTGAAATACATTTTCTTCATATCATATTTCTTTAGACCTGTCTAAAATAAATAATTGATTCATTGTGATGGTGTGCCACATTCAATTGATGTATTATGCTTATTTAAATGTAGATCCAAAGGTGTTCATCAGCGACTTGTATGTGTGGAGGCCTGAAGATGCTAAATGTGTTTATGTTAATTACCGGTCAATTACCATGAGACCGGCTGTCTTTTGCATGACAATAACCGTCTGACAAATTCCATAACTGACACAGCCCTACCCATGGCCATTGGCTCAATTTAGCCAAAGGCATTATATTGACTACGCATATTATCCCATACAGCTACACGGATGCACTTTCATGCTAGGTTTAGGACCTCATAATGAAGCTTATAGAGACCCCAACTGATGTATAGAACAATCTTTAAATGATCTACTTTGGTTTAGATCAGGGGTTGGAATTGAAATTATTTTCCAATCGTTTAGTTGTGGACAAAATCATAATTTTTTTCATTCCCTTCCACTGTTCCAACCAGCAAAATAAAGTTCTGGACTGGATCGAACCCCCAAAAATACTGGTTTATTTCGTTCTTCCTGTTCCTTTTAAAACCTCTGAAATCAAATGTTTTTCTTACATTTGCTAGACATTACATTTCTTCACCAATCAGTGCGGTTAGAGCAGCTGTAACGTAGATGCTGGGAGTCAGGAAGCAGGAACAGTTGGAGAGTTTAATAAAAAATAAACAAATATAACAGAGTCAGTAACGCCTGATGGGAAACAACAACAGAGTGCTATATATATGGGGCATAATCAGGAAGGTGATAGAGTCCAGGTGTGCCTGATGATGAGGCGCAGGTATGCGTAATGAGGGTTGCCAGGTGTGTGTCGTGATGGGTTGCCAGGACCGGTGGTTAGCAGACCGGCGCCGGAGAGGGGGAGCGGGGTTAGACGTGAGAGCAGCTTGTGACTGACATTTTGCGGCTGGGGAGAGCTAAAGAGGGTGGAGGAGGAGGATTGGCTTGGAGCACTGGACATCTTGTTATGACATGCCTTACCTGAATTAGGCCCACAGCATTATACCAATGGAGGAGTGGTTTCTATGGAGGAACTTTGAATGTCTTTGAACTTCTGAGAGTTGGCTTAGTGTTGGACCAGAGCTAACTAGCTAACAAGCTTGAGTGTGCAGAGCGGCATTGAAAAAGTGAATTCATAAAAAATCTCTCACTAATTTGTAAATAACGTTTGTAACGTCAGTAGGCTACAGCTTCGGAAGGGGATGGGCAGGTTGCCTATACACTCACATAAACTGGCAAAGTTTTTCAGCTGGCAGGTAGACACTGGATTACGTTTCTGAGTGACAGTGTGAGGGCTTTGCATAGGCGCCTAGTTCACATGCTTTTAAAATAACGGTTCTGTTCCAGAACATTTCATTATTTTCCGTCTTTGCGATTCTGTTCCTTGACCTGGTTCCAACCCCTGGTTTAGATACAAGTATCCCTCTAACACAATAAATTAATTGGACTTGATGAAAATCTGTTTTTTGGACCTAATTTGCCTTCCACTTTTTCCATGTGGTTTCTTCCTTCACAGACTCCATGAAATTATGACATCTTCCTAAATATTTAGTAAAATGATACATTTAGTGTAACATTTCCTAGAAACAAGGGTGGGTCAACTTACCCCTTTAGATCAACTTACCCCACTCTCCCCTACCGTTTTATTACAGTGAACTCTCACTCGCTCTAGGGACTAAATAAGGTAAAGAATGATTAAACATACTATATCTCTATTTGGTCACCTACAAACAAGTAAGATTTCTGGCTCTCACAGACCTGTAACTTCTTCTTTAAGAGGCTCCTCTGTCCTCCACTCGTTACCTGTATTAATGGCACCTGTTTGAACTTGTTATCAGTATAAAAGACACCTGTCCACAACCTCAAACAGTCACACTCCAAACTCCACTATGGCCAAGGCCAAAAAGCTGTCAAAGGACACCAGAAACAAAATTGTAGACCTGCACCAGGCTGGGAAGACTGAATTTGCAATAGGTAAGCAGCTTGGTTTGAAGAAATCAACTGTGGGAGCAATTATTAGGAAATGGAAGACATACAAGACCACTGATAATCTCCCTTGATCTGGGGCTCCACGCAAGATCTCACCCCGTGGGGTCAAAATGATCACAAGAACAGTGAGCAAAAATCCCAGAACCACAGGGGGGGGACCTAGTGAATGACCTGCAGAGAGCTGGGACCAAAGTAACAAAGCCTACCATCAGTAACACACTACGCCGCCAGGGACTCAAATCCTGCAGTGCCAGACGTGTCCCCCTGCTTAAGCCAGTACATGTCCAGGCCCATCTGAAGTTTGCTAGAGAGCATTTGGATGATCCAGAAGAAGATTGGGAGAATGTAATTTGGTCAGATGAAACCAAAATATAACTTTTTGGTAAAAACTCAACTCGTCGTGTTTGGAGGACAAAGAATGCTGAGTTGCATCCAAAGAACACCATACCTACTGTGAAGCATGGGCATGGAAACATCATGCTTTGGGGCTGTTTTTCTGCAAAGGGACCAGGACGACTGATCCGTGTAAAGGAAAGAATGAATGGGGCCATGTATCGTGAGATTTTGAGTGAAAACCTCCTTTCATCAGCAAGGGCATTGAAGATGAAACGTGGCTGGGTCTTTCAGCATGACAATGATCCCAAACACACCGCCCAGGCAACGAAGGAGTGGCTTCGTAAGAAGCATTTCAAGGTCCTGGAGTGGCCTAGCCAGTCTCCAGATCTCAACCCCATAGAAAATCTTTGGAGGGAGTTGAAAGTCCGTGTTGCCCAGCAACAGCCCCAAAACATCACTGCTCTAGAGGAGATCTGCATGGAGGAATGGGCCAAAATACCAGCAACAGTGTGTGAAAACCTTGTGAAGACTTACAGAAAACGTTTGACCTCTGTCATTGCCAATAAAGGGTATATAAGAAAGTATTGAGATAAACTTTTGTTATTCACCAAATACTTATTTTCCACCATAATTTGCAAATATTTTTTTTTCTCATTTTGTCTGTCATAGTTGAAGTGTACCTATGATGAAAATTACAGGCCTCTCTCATCTTTTTAAGTGGGAGAACTTGCACAATTGGTGGCTGACTAAATACTTTTTTGAGAACAAGTATTTAATACACTGCCGATTTTGCAGGTTTTCCTACTTCCTACAAAGCATGTAGAGGTCTGTCATTTTTATCATAGGTACACTTCAACTGCGAGAGACGGAATCTAAAACAAGAATCCAGAAAATCACATTGTATGATTTTAAAGTAATTAATTTGCATTTTATTGCATGACATAAGTATTTGATCACCTACCAACAATTAAGAATTCCGGCTGTCACAGACCTGTTTGTTTTTCTTTAAGAAGCCGTCCTTTTCTCCACTTATTACCTGTATTAACTGCACCGTCTTTGGACACTGTGCTATCTAACCTCCAAACAAGCTTCAATGCCATACAACACTCCTTCCGTGGCCTCCAACTGCTCTTAAACGCTAGTAAAACCAAATGCATGCTTTTCAACCGGTCGCTGCCTGCACCTGCATGCCCGACTAGCATCACCACCCTGGATGGTTCCGACCTAGAATATGTGGACGTCTATAAGTACCTAGGTGTCTGGCTAGACTGCAAACTCTCCTTCCAGACTCATATCAAACATCTCCAATCGAAAATCAAATCAAGAGTCGGCTTTCTATTCCGCAACAAAGCCTCCTTCACTCAAGCCGCCAAGCTTACCCTAGTAAAACTGACTATCCTACCGATCCTCGACTTCGGCGATGTCATCTACAAAATGGCTTCCAACACTCTACTCAGCAAACTGGATGCAGTCTATCACAGTGCCATCCGTTTTGTCACTAAAGCACCTTATACTACCCACCACTGCGACTTGTATGCTCTAGTCGGCTGGCCCTCGCTACATATTCGTCGCCAGACCCACTGGCTCCAGGTCATCTACAAGTCTATGCTAGGTAAAGCTCCGCCTTATCTCAGCTCACTGGTCACGATGGCAACACCCATCCGTAGCACGCGCTCCAGCAGGTGTATCTCACTGATCATCCCTAAAGCCAACACCTCATTTGGCCGCCTTTCGTTCCAGTACTCTGCTGCCTGTGACTGGAACGAATTGCAAAAATCGCTGAAGTTGGAGACTTTTATCTCCCTCACCAACTTCAAACATCAGCTATCTGAGCAGCTAACCGATCGCTGCAGCTGTACATAGTCTATTGGTAAATAGCCCACCCTTTTCACCTACCTCATCCCCGTACTGTTTTTATTTATTTACTTTTCTGCTCTTCTGCACACCAATATCTCTACCTGTACATGACCATCTGATCTTTTATCACTCCAGTGTTAATCTGCAAAATTGTAATTATTTGCCTACCTCCTCATGCCTTTTGCACACATTGTATATAGACCCCCCCTTTGTTTTCTACTGTGTTATTGACTTGTTAATTGTTTACTCCATGTGTAACTCTTTGTTGTATGCTCACACTGCTATGCTTTATCTTGGCCAGGTCGCAGTTGCAAATGAGAACTTGTTCTCAACTAGCCTACCTGGTTAAATAAAGGTGAAATAAAAAATAAATAAAAAAAAACCTGTTTGAACTAGTTACCTGTATAAAAGACACCTGTCCACACACTCAATCAAACAGACTCCAACCTCTCCACAATGGCCAAGACTAGAGAGCTGTGTAAGGATTTCAGGGATAAAATTGTAGACATGCACAAGGCTGGGATGGGCTACAGGACAATAGGCAAGCAGCTTGGTGAGAAGGCAACAACTGTTGGCGCAATTATTAGAAAATGGAAGAAGTTCAAGATGACGGTCAATCACCCTCGGTCTGGGGCTCCATGCAAGATCTCACCTCGTGGGGCATCAATGATCATGAGGAAGGTGAGGGATCAGCCCAGAACTACACGGCAGGACCTGGTCAATGACCTGAAGAGAGCTGGGACCACAGTCTCAAAGAAAACCATTCGTAACACACTACGCCGTCATGGATTAAAATCCTGCAGCGCACGCAAGGTCCCCCTGCTCAAGCCAGCGCATGTCCAGGCCCGTCTGAAGTTTACCAATTGCCATCTGGATGATCCAGAGGAGGAATGAGAGAAGGTCATGTGGTCTGATGAGACAAAAATAGAGCTTTTTGGTCTAAATTCCACTCGCCGTGTTTGGAGGAAGAAGAAGGATGAGTACAACCCCAAGAACACCATCCCAACCGTGAAGTATGGAGGTGGAAACATCATTC
This sequence comes from Oncorhynchus kisutch, assembly GCF_002021735.2. Lineage (NCBI taxonomy): Eukaryota > Metazoa > Chordata > Actinopteri > Salmoniformes > Salmonidae > Oncorhynchus > Oncorhynchus kisutch. The sequence continues at coordinate 26,400,576 of NC_034194.2, read as the reverse complement.
TTTGGGGATGCTTTTCTGCAAAGGGGACAGGACGACTGCACCGTATTGAGGGGAGGATGTATGGGGCCATGTATCGCGAGATCTTGACCAACAACCTCCTTCCCTCAGTAAGAGCATTGAAGATGGGTTGTGGCTGGGACTTCCAGCATGACAACGACCCCTAACACACAGCCAGGGCAACTAAGGAGTGGCTCCGTAAGAGGCATCTCAAGGTCCTGGAGTGGCCTAGCCAGTCTCCAGACCTGAACCCAATAGAAAATCTTTGGAGGGAGCTGAAAGTTCGTATCTACTTTTGGTCCCCTAAAATGGGGGGGTCATGTAAAAAAAGTCCTGTAATCTCTAAACGGTTCACTGATATGGATGAAAACCCCCTCAAATTGAAGCTGACAGTCTGTAACCTCATCGTCACCGTATCACTTAACATCCAACGTGCTGGATGTGTCACTGTCCCAATACGTTTGGAGCTCAATTTATATGCGCATGCGCACATGCGCACAGCCACACACACACACGCACAGCCACGCACACACACGCACAGCCACACACGCACAGCCACACACACACGCACAGCCACACACACACACACACACAGCCACACACACACACAGCCACACACACACACACACAGCCACACACACACACGCACAGCCACACGCGCACACACTAACGCACGCATACACACACACACACACACACACACACACACACACACACACACACACACACACACACACACACACACACACACACACACACACACACACACACACACACACACACACACACACACACACACACACACACACACACACAGAGAGCATGCTAAGGTTTGAGAGTAGCAGTTCCAGACAATGGTTTTGTAATCCTGTGGCTGGGTGTGTGATGGAACAGCATGTAGTGATTAGCTGCTCTCCAGCTGGCCCATACACACAGCCAAGGCAACCAGTGTGTGTGTGTGTGTGAGTGTGAGTGTGAGTGTGAGTGTGTGTGTGTGTGTGTGTGTGTGTGTGTGTGTGTGTGTGTGTGTGTGTGTGTGTGTGTGTGTGTGTGTGTGTGTGTGAAACGTCAGAGTGGTCAGTGGTTAACAGTGTACTCTGAGTGACTGAATGACCAGAGTCCTGTACAGGGTACATATCTGCTCCAGAGGCTACTGCACTGTCCAGGAAATACTTCACATGGAACACATTAACACACACTGCCAACAGAGGAAACAAGGGAGTGGAAGAGAGAGAGGGTCACAGAGGGAAAGATACGGATATAGTGAGAGAACGACAAAAAAGGGACAGAGAAGTAAATGGAGAGTAAGAAACCTTATTGAAACTTGACCAAATCAACGGGTGATAATTCACATGAATAATTTGGACAATTTGCTGTGGAGTGATAAATGTATTTACAGGGGAGAGCTGTCCAGCTGGCACCAGAGCCAGTGCTCGTCCCTAGGCCAGCCTACACATGCATGCAGGACTGAGTGGACTGATGTGGACTAACTGACTGTAGTGTAGTGATGTGGACTGACTGTAGCGTACTGATGTGGACTAACTGTAGTGTACTGATGTGGACTGACTGACTGTAGTGTACTGATGTGGACTGACTGTAGCGTACTGATGTGGACTAACTGTAGTGTACTGATGTGGACTAACTGACTGTAGTGTACTGATGTGGACTGACTGACTGTAGTGTACTGATGTGGACTAACTGACTGTAGTGTACTGATGTGGACTGACTGACTGTAGTGTACTGATGTGGACTAACTGACTGTAGTGTACTGATGTGGACTAACTGACTGTAGTGTACTGATGTGGACTGACTGTAGTGTTCTGATGTGGACTAACTGACTGTAGTGTACTGATGTGGACTGACTGACTGTAGTGTACTGATGTGGACTAACTGACTGTAGTGTACTGATGTGGACTAACTGACTGTAGTGTACTGATGTGGACTGACTGACTGTAGTGTACTGATGTGGACTAACTGACTGTAGTGTACTGATGTGGACTAACTGACTGTAGTGCACTGATGTGGACTAACTGACTGTAGTGTACTGATGTGGGCTGACTGTAGTGCACTGATGTGGACTGACTAACTGTAGTGTACTGATGTGGACTGACTAACTGTAGTGTACTGATGTGGACTAACTGACTGTAGTGTACTAATGTGGACTGACTGTAGTGTACTGATGTGGACTAACTGACTGTAGTGTACTGATGTGGACTGACTGACTGTAGTGTACTGATGTGGACTAACTGACTGTAGTGTACTGATGTGGACTAACTGACTGTAGTGTACTGATGTGGACTAACTGACTGTAGTGTACTGATGTGGACTGACTGTAGTGTAACGATGTGGACTAACTGACTGTAGTGTACTGATGTGGACTGACTGACTGTAGTGTACTGATGTGGACTAACTGACTGTAGTGTACTGATGTGGACTGACTGACTGTAGTGTACTGATGTGGACTAACTGACTGTAGTGTACTGATGTGGACTAACTGACTGTAGTGTACTGATGTGGACTAACTGACTGTAGTGTACTGATGTGGACTGACTGACTGTAGTGTACTGATGTGGACTAACTGACTGTAGTGCACTGGTGTGGACCGACTGACTGACTGTAGTGTACTGATGTGGACTGACTGTAGTGTACTGATGTGGACTAACTGACTGTAGTGTACTGATTTGGACTAACTGACTGTAGTGTACTGATGTGGACTGACTGACTGTAGTGTACTGATGTGGACTGAATGACTGTAGTGTACTGATGTGGACTAACTGACTGTAGTGTACTGATGTGGACTGACTATAGTGTACTGATGTGGACTAACTGACTGTAGTGTACTGATGTGGACTAACTGTAGTGTACTGATGTGGACTGACTGTAGTTTACTGATGTGGACTGACTGTAGTGTGCTGATGTGGACTGACTGTAGTGTACTGATGTGGACTGACTGACTGTAGTGTACTGATGTGGACTGACTGACTGTAGTGTACTGATGTGGACTGACTGACTGTAGTGTACTGATGTGGACTGACTAACTGTAGTGTACTGATGTGGACTAACTGACTGTAGTGTACTGATGTGGACTAACTGACTGTATTGTACTGATGTGGATTGACTAACTGTAGTGTACTGATGTGGACTGACTGACTGTAGTGTACTGATGTGGACTGACTAACTGTAGTGTACTGATGTGGACTGACTGACTGTAGTGTACTGATGTGGACTAACTGACTGTAGTGTACTGATGTGGACTAACTGACTGTAGTGTACTGATGTGGATTGACTAACTGTAGTGTACTGATGTGGACTGACTGACTGTAGTGTACTGATGTGGACTGACTAACTGTAGTGTACTGATGTGGACTGACTGACTGTAGTGTACTGATGTGGACTAACTGACTGTAGTGTACTGATGTGGATTGACTAACTGTACTGTACTGATGTGGACTAACTTACTGTAATGTACTGATGTGGATTGACTGACTGTAGTGTACTGATGTGGATTGACTAACTGTAGTGTACTGATGTGGACTGACTAACTGTAGTGTACTGATGTGGATTGACTAACTGTAGTGTACTGATGTGGACTGACTAACTGTAGTGTACTGATGTGGACTAACTGACTGTAGTGTACTGATGTGGACTGACTGATTCTATTAGTTCTGGGCCAGGCCAGTGGAAAGGCTACACAACCTGGGCCAGTAAACCAGGCCAGACAAATGTTGATGACTTTTCAAGGGCCGTAGCAATAGTGGTGGAGTGTGTGTTTGTGTGTGTGCGTGTGTGCCCGTCTGAGATGACCTTTGACCTCTTGTTCAGTTTCTATAGCACAAATTTCTCCCTCACCCAGTGCGAACCAATTGGCCCAATTCAACTGAAAAGCAGCATTCATTCCTATTTTCACTGTAATCTTATGGAATGCAATTGGTGTGGGATGTTTTTTGAACATATTAGGGTAGACGTTGCACTTAAACACTGATACAGGGTCAGACATTTCTTCATACCCCTAATAGTTATGGATATGATAGGGAATATGCTAAGCTGATATTAGATCTGTGGTTGAGGGCGGGGCTTTAGGTCTACAGGTCGGAGACAGACACACCCACTCTCTCACCGGTCAGGTACAGCCAGACACCGCCCTGGCACCCTCTCTGTTCAACATTAGTGCCGCTTGGAAACAGGGAGTTTGTGTCTTTGGAGGAAGCCTTGTTAACTTTGGACTAGAGTTCAGCAGCACTCAAGATGTCCTGTTGAAAACATCTGGATAAACGTGGCTTTATTCAGTATAAAAACATGGCTTGGACACATCGTATTATGGAGGGAGGTTAAGGCTGGGAGTTTGTGGTTGATGTTTCTTTTGTTCAGAGGTTAGTGAACAAAGTGGAAAATACTTAGCAGCTAAATGAGTTGATCATATTGTAACTTGAAATGAGCCGTTCTAGCTGTTAACGAGACGTTATTGGAGGAAGAGGAACGTCTTTCTGTCAATCACAGCAGCCAGGTTTAAGTAAATCATGTCAACCACCTGAAATGGGAGACCAACTTCAGAGTATATACTGTAGCAGTACATTTTCAGACCTAGGTGATAATATGTATGTGTGTGTGTGTGTGTGTGTGCCTGTGAGCACATTTTCAGATTGAGGTGTCAGTTTGGATGATGTGAAGTTTGCTTTCCCCAGGGAAGGACTACATTCTAACAGAACTTCCCCAGAGTTCCCCCCTGAGAACCCTCTGTAGCCCCCATATCACTTTCACACCCTCCCAGACCAAGAGGTTATTGTCAATCTGTCACTGGGATCAGGATTTAAGTCGTGTTTCTGTAGTGTTGGTTACAGCATCTCCCACCTCAAAGACCAGTGACACGTGATGTTGATTGGTTTGTTCTGCTACACTACCGCAAAGCAGTTGTTAATTAGTGGCAACAGTATGTCAAACTAGCAGCTGTGTAACTATGGTGGCAGCCTCAGTTTGAATTCAGTCTCCTCTTGAGATGAGAGTCGAGGTGCCAGACACAAACACACACCTTGGATTTAGTGGCTGGTAGGATGAGTAACACCAAACTGTGATGACTTAATATCTACATAGGTTTCGTACAGATAATTACATAGTACACAGTGATAAAAGTCAGTGAAAGTGGAATATCAATCCCAAAAGATTCTTGTAAGCAAGTATTTTTGTCATAATTTTTTTCTCTCTCAAATGCCATGGCCTACGTATCATGAAGGGCTTCATGCCTTGGGGCAGTCACTGTAACAGTTATTGAGTTTTCTATATGATTGAAAGGTAGAACAAGGGTTGCAAAGCTACCGGTAATTTGCAGAAGTTACAAAACAATGACAATGAAACATTGACAACAAATACATATTGACATATAAAATAAATCAAGGTGTGTAAAAAAAAAATGATATAAAAGATATTTCATGATGAAACCTTCATTTTAAACACCAGTGGTATTCACTAAGTTGATGGTTTATATTTAAGATCATCTTTTACAGCTTTGGCATTATTTTTTTATCATCTTATTTAATTATTTCATACATGTGACGTGATAAGGCCACACAGAGGGTCAGAGATAATTACAGACACCGGTGATAATCTGAAGTACCCTAAAGGACCACTAGATGTAGTGAGATAGATTACATAAAATCTTTGAATGATACCACAATTCTGATAGTTTACTGATACTTTGAAAGTTTCCAGTCATTTTCAACCCTAGGCAGAACTAATGGGCGGTTACCTAAGGTTGTGCTTGGAGTTGGGCTGCCTGACTGTTTTATTGGATGTTTCTCCAACGTTCTTCTTTATTTAGGTTGGCCCGCAGTCTGACTGAGCTGCTCTACAAAAAACATTTCAGTGTTTCTAAACAAAAATAATCTCCCTCTCTGCTGTAAAATAAACGAGGAAGGCTGGCTTGTAGTGTGTGTGTGTGTGTGTGTTTGTGTGTGTGTGTGTATTTGATTTTACTATACTTGTGGGGACCAGAAGTCCTCACAAGGATGGCAAAACAAGGAAAAATTAAGTGGAGACATTTCGCTGGTCCCCACAAAGAAAAATACTATTTTAGGCTTCGGGGTCAGGGTTATAACCCCTAAAAGGGTTAGGTTTAGGGTTTGGGTTACAATTCTGGTTAGGGTTAGGTTAAGGATTAGGGTTAGGGGTTAGGGAAAATAGGATTTTGAATGGGAATAAATTGTTTGGTCCCCACAAAGATAGTAAAACAAACGTGTGTGTGTGTTTGTGTGCATGCCTGCATGTGTGTGTGTGTGTGTTTGTGTGCATGCCTGCATGTGTGTGTGTGTGTGTGTTTGTGTGCATGCCTGCATGCGCGTGTGTGTGTTTGAACAGTGCTTGGCTCAAGACACAGAAGTGTTTAGAGTTGTAGTCATTCAAAATAATATTATATAACATGTTGTCATAGCAAAACTAGACAATAGAGACTGGATAAAGTCTGCAGGGAAACAGAAAGAACAGAGAGCGAGAACCTGGTGTATATGTCTGCTAGCTGCCCAGAGAAGGTGTCATGCCAACAGCCCAGTTAAAGAGCAAGAGGGGCAACAGGTTCAGTACACAGAGTGGTTTAACATCTCTGAGAGGCAGAAAGAGACAGGGAGAGAGAATAAAGAGAGAGAATAGAGAGAGAAAAAGAGACAATAGAGAGAGAGAGATTGAGAAATTGAGATTGAAAGCTAGAGAAAGAGAGAAAGAGAAGAGGGAGCAAGAGAGAGACAGAAAGATTGAGAGGGAGTGAGAGAGAGAAACCCTGCTGAAAAAAACAGCATAGACCAGCATAAATTTCAAGTTGGTCCATGCTGGTCTATGCTGATCAGTGCTGGTCGGATGCTGGTCAAGCATGGTCTCTTTAATGCTGGCAGACCAGCCTTGATCTGACTTATCTCTATAGAAACTGCTCAATATGTGCATTGAGCTCACAGAAAGAAATGGAACGAAATGGATTCAAATAATTGAACCGATGTCTGTCAATTAGTTGTTTAAAAAAGAAAAAACCAATTTGGTTAATCGCTCAGCACTACTGTCCTTGCCTCTGCCTCTCTCTCTCTTCCCCGAAGAGCATAGTCCAGCATAGGCTGGTGACCAGCCTTCATTGTGTTTTCGCTGGTGACCAGCCTCATTGTGTTTTCGCTGGTGACCAGCCTCATTGTGTTTTCGCTGGTGACCAGCCTTCATTGTGTTTTCGCTGGTGACCAGCCTTCATTGTGTTTTCGCTGGTGACCAGCCTTCATTGTGTTTTCGCTGGTGACCAGCCTCATTGTGTTTTCGCTGGTGACCAGCCTCATTGTGTTTTCGCTGGTGACCAGCCTTCATTGTGTTTTCGCTGGTGACCAGCCTCATTGTGTTTTCGCTGGTGACCAGCCTTCATTGTGTTTTCGCTGGTGACCAGCCTCATTGTGTTTTCGCTGGTGACCAACCTTCATTGTGTTTTCGCTGGTGACCAGCCTTCATTGTGTTTTCGCTGGTGACCAGCCTCATTGTGTTTTCGCTGGTGACCAGCCTTCATTGTGTTTTCGCTGGTGACCAGCCTTCATTGTGTTTTCGCTGGTGACCAACCTTCATTGTGTTTTCGCTGGTGACCAGCCTTCATTGTGTTTTCGCTGGTGACCAGCCTTCATTGTGTTTTCGCTGGTGACCAGCCTTCATTGTGTTTTCGCTGGTGACCAGCCTCATTGTGTTTTCGCTGGTGACCAGCCTTCATTGTGTTTTCGCTGGTGACCAACCTTCATTGTGTTTTCGCTGGTGACCAGCCTCATTGTGTTTTCGCTGGTGACCAGCCTCATTGTGTTTTCGCTGGTGACCAGCCTTCATTGTGTTTTCGCTGGTGACCAACCTTCATTGTGTTTTCGCTGGTGACCAGCCTCATTGTGTTTTCGCTGGTGACCAGCCTTCATTGTGTTTTCGCTGGTGACCAACCTTCATTATGTTTTCGCTGGTGACCAGCCTCATTGTGTTTTCGCTGGTGACCAGCCTTCATTGTGTTTTCGCTGGTGACCAGCCTTCATTGTGTTTTCGCTGGTGACCAGCCTTCATTGTGTTTTCACCAGAGAAAACACAAAGAAGGCTGGTCACTGAAAATACATGATCTAAGTGATTAATAGTTGGTATTCAGGAGTCATAAAAGTATGCCTTATTTCCTTTGAACAACTACTAAAATAGTGATTTTTGTCAGACAGGCATAGGCAGCAGTTTTATAGGAAGGAGATGATGACTTGGAATGAAATAATAGTCATCAAATAAAACAAAAGTAAAGTAATGTGAATAACGGATGATTAATAAGTGATAAGTAGTAATGGACAGTCACTACCACCTTGGGACTTTTATTCATTCTTTTATTCTGTTGTTACAGCATTCAACCCACAATGCACAGGGCATTTAATGTAAAAAAAACAAAAATTCTAACCAAAACTGAACTGACGTCAAAAAGCACTAATCGCTTAGCACCAAGAGACAGAAAGAGAGAGAGAGAAAAGGAAGTGAACAGGCAGTCATCTCTACACCACCAAGCATCGCTCCAGTGGTGAACATACACACACAGTGTACATGGAGAGAACAGCACTCAGACTAAACACAGGGAAATGCCTGCCGGTCTTCTGCAGTTACACAGAATCCAACCAGAACCAGAACCTCTGTCAGCACGCTCTTTGAAATAGAGCCTGTAAAAATAGGATAGAAACACTTCAACACACTGAAATAGTGATATTGAGCACCGACAGAGGGAATGATACTAGTGCAGCCTTTAGCCCAGTAAAAACAGCACCTCATCTACAGAGGGAATGATACTAGTGTAGCCTTTAGCCCAGTAAAAACAGCACCTCATCTACAGAGGGAATGATACTAGTGCAGCCTTTAGCCCAGTAAAAACAGCACCTCATCTACAGAGGGAATGATACTAGTGTAGCCTTTAGCCCAGTAAAAACAGCACCTCATCTACAGAGGGAATGATACTAGTGTAGCCTTTAGCTCAGTAAAAACAGCACCTCATCTACAGACAATGATACTAGTGCAGCCTTTAGCCCAGTAAAAACAGCACCTCATCTACAGAGGGAATGATACTAGTGTAGCCTTTAGCCCAGTAAAAACAGCACCTCATCTACAGAGGGAATGATACTAGTGCAGCCTTTAGCCCAGTAAAAACAGCACCTCATCTACAGAGGGAATGATACTAGTGCAGCCTTTAGCCCAGTAAAAACAGCACCTCATCTACAGAGGGAATGATACTAGTGCAGCCTTTAGCCCAGTAAAAACAGCACCTCATCTACAGAGGGAATGAAACTAGTGCAGCCTTTAGCCCAGTAAAAACAGCACCTCATCTACAGATGGAATGATACTAGTGCAGCCTTTAGCCCAGTAAAAACAGCACCTCATCTACAGAGGGAATGATACTAGTGCAGCCTTTAGCCCAGTAAAAACAGCACCTCACCTACAGAGGGAATGATACTAGTGTAGCCTTTAGCCCAGTAAAAACAGCACCTCATCTACAGAGGGAATGATACTAGTGCAGCCTTTAGCCCAGTAAAAACAGCACCTCATCTACAGAGGGAATGAAACTACTGCAGCCTTTAGCCCAGTAAAAACAGCACCTCATCTACAGATGGAATGATACTAGTGCAGCCTTTAGCCCAGTAAAAACAGCACCTCATCTACAGAGGGAATGATACTAGTGCAGCCTTTAGCCCAGTAAAAACAGCACCTCACCTACAGAGGGAATGATACTAGTGTAGCCTTTAGCCCAGTAAAAACAGCACCTCATCTACAGAGGGAATGATACTAGTGTATCCTTTAGCCCAGTAAAAACAGCACCTCATCTACAGACAATGATACTAGTGCAGCCTTTAGCCCAGTAAAAACAGCACCTCATCTACAGAGGGAATGATACTAGTGTAGCCTTTAGCCCAGTAAAAACAGCACCTCATCTACAGAGGGAATGATACTAGTGCAGCCTTTAGCCCAGTAAAAACAGCACCTCATCTACAGAGGGAATGATACTAGTGCAGCCTTTAGCCCAGTAAAAACAGCACCTCATCTACAGAGGGAATGATACTAGTGCAGCCTTTAGCCCAGTAAAAACAGCACCTCATCTACAGAGGGAATGAAACTAGTGCAGCCTTTAGCCCAGTAAAAACAGCACCTCATCTACAGATGGAATGATACTAGTGCAGCCTTTAGCCCAGTAAAAACAGCACCTCATCTACAGAGGGAATGATACTAGTGCAGCCTTTAGCCCAGTAAAAACAGCACCTCACCTACAGAGGGAATGATACTAGTGTAGCCTTTAGCCCAGTAAAAACAGCACCTCATCTACAGAGGGAATGATACTAGTGTATCCTTTAGCCCAGTAAAAACAGCACCTCATCTACAGAGGGAATGATACTAGTGTAGCCTTTAGCCCAGTAAAAACAGCACCTCATCTACAGAGGTAATGATACTAGTGTAGCCTTTAGCCCAGTAAAAACAGCACCTCATCTACAGAGGTAATGATACTAGTGTAGCCTTTAGCCCAGTAAAAACAGCACCTCATCTACAGAGGGAATGATACTAGTGCAGCCTTTAGCCCAGTAAAAACAGCACCTCATCTACAGAGGGAATGATACTAGTGCAGCCTTTAGCCCAGTAAAAACAGCACCTCATCTACAGAGGGAATGATACTAGTGTAGCCTTTAGCCCAGTAAAAACAGCACCTCAGTTACAAAGAATAACTCTGGAATAACCCGTCCCTCTCAACTGGTGGCTGGTTCAGGAGAGCAGTGTGGTGGTATTTTAGAGGGAGAGGGGAATTGGGAAATGGGAAGCTGTCCAGAGCTGTTCATTTTCCCAATTTCCTAACATTCATGAGTTCATGGAAACGTTGTATAATACCCTGTAACAACGTTTCCTTAATCTCAGCGGAGAGCCACGCTTCATAGGGAGCTACTCGGATTCCTGAAGGGGCACAGACACGCACGCCCTCCTGCACGCACACACCTTCGTAACCACCCACACACATACACATACGCACATGCGCACACACACACAAACAGGAGCCAAATATGGCACTGGTCCTAAGTTTGATCTTCAAACACTTGGAACACCAACAGAGGAGATAGCCTTTACAGACTTCTAATCTGCTGCTGAGAATGTTATGGAAATGATCAATGATAAATGTTCAAATGTAGATCTTTCTTAAAAATACTGTCTGAATGCTTTCAAAGTCCCTCCAACGGGCATTGTAACATTCTAGACTTGATCTCAAGCACATATAGGATTTCACACCTGTCAGGGCATCTCCATACTCTATAGGCTATAGTAACATTTCCGTTTTTCTTCATTCACAGAAAACCTCTTGTTTTATGGAGCCCCTGAGGGGTCATGGCGGTGAAAAGAAGACTGGCAGGCTAATCTGTTCCCTCTGGCTTTTAATTTGTTCCGTCAGAGTGTTTTATTTGTTCCCTCTTCTATTTATGTAGGATGCCATGACAGTACTACTTGGCCAACATCAAATTACACCCTAAATGTAATTCGATTTAGTTAATTATCTGCTTCAAATGGTGATGATCACTGATCATTCAATAGCTTACATCCAGTTTCAGTGTTTTCATATGCCTCCGAATCATAAGGGCAGATAATAAATAACGAGCGTGCAAACCCCTCAATCGGGCTAGCTTTGCACACTCTTGGCATTCTCTCAACCAGCTTTATGGGGTAGTCACCTGGAATGCAATTCAATTAACAAGTGTGCCTTGTTAAAAGTACATGAGTACTTTAGTTGCATTGTAACAAGGTAGGTGTGCTATACAGAAGATAGCCATATGTGTTAAGATACCAAGTCCAAATACCAAGTCCATGTCAAATCAAATCAAATTGTCATATGCACGGAATACAACAGGTGTAGACTTTACAGTGAAATGCTTACTAACATGCCCTTAACCAACAATGCAGTATTAAGATGATTTTCATTTTAAATAAGTATTATGGCAAGAACAGCTCCAATAAGCAAAGAGAAACGACAGTCCATCATTACTTTAAGACATGAAGTTAACTCAATTCGGAACATTTCAAGAGCTTCAAGTGCAGTTGCAAAAACCATCAAGCGCTATGATGAAACTGGCTCTCATGAGGACCGCCACAGGAATGGAAGACCCAGAGTTGCCTCTGCTGCAGAGGATAAGTTCATTAGAGTTAACTGTCTCTCATAAGGACCACCACAGGAAAGGAAGACCCAGAGTTGCCTCTGCTGCAGAGGATAAGTTCATTAGAGTTAACTGTCTCTCATAAGGACCACCACAGGAAAGGAAGACCCAGAGTTGCCTCTGCTGCAGAGGATAAGTTCATTAGAGTTAACTGCACCTCAGATTGCAACTCAAATAAATGCTTCACATAGTTCAAGTAACAGACACATCTCAACATCAACTGTTCAGAGGAGACTGTGTGAATCAAGCCTTCATGGTCGGATTGCTGCAAAGAAAACACTACTAATTAGAAGAAGAGACGGCCCAAGAAACACGAGCAATGGACATTAGACAGGTGGAAATCTATCCTTTGGTTTGATGAGTCCAAATTGGAGATTTTTGGTTCCAACCGCCACGTCTTTGAGACGCAGAGTAGGTGAACGGATGATCTCTGCATGTGTGGTTCCCACCTGTGTGGTTCCCAGCATGGAGGAGGAGGTGTGATGGTGTGGGGGTGCTTTGCTTGTGGCACTGTCTGTGATTTACTTCAAGGCACACTTAAACAGCATGGCTACCACAGCATTCTGCAGCGATACGCCATCCCATCTGGTTTGCACTTAGTGGGACTACCATTTGTTTTTCAACAGGACAATGACCCAACACACCTCCAGGCTTTGTAAGGGCTATTTGACCAAGAAGGAGAGTGATGGAGTACCGCATCAGATGACCTGGCCTCCACAATGACCCGACCTCAACACAATTGAGATGGTTTGGGATGAGTCGGACCGCAGAGTGAAGTAAAAGCATCCAACAAGTGCTCAGCATATGTGGAAACCCCTTCAAGGCTGTTGGAAAAGCATTCCAGGTGAAGCTGGTTTAGAGAATGCCAAGAGTGTGCAAAGCTGTAATCAAGGCAAAGGTTGGCTAATTTGAAGAATCTAAAATCTAAAATATATTTGGATTTGTTTTCCATATGTGTTATTTAATAGTTGTAATGTCTTCCCTATTATTCTACTATGTAGAGATGTGCAAAAAGAAAGAAAACCCTTGAATGAGTAGTTGTGTCCAAACTTTTGACTGGTACTGTGGATGGTTTAAAGCGTCTCTATGCTCATAACTAAAACGGATAAATATTTGCTTTGTTGCGATGACATTACATTAACTTGGAAATGAGCTGATTGCCAGGCTAGGGTAGGTAGCTAAAGTACTAAATATAAACATACAACAGCTAACGTCATGAAGCAGAGCCAGACAGAATTCATGCCTATTGTTGAGCGCATCATTACACCATATTTTCACCTTGAGGGGTTTCACAAGCCCTTCACTATTATTTACCCGTATAACTTGGAGGCCTATGAAAACACAACAACTGGAAATAAGCTTTTGAATGGTCAGTGATTACCATTTGAAGCAGGTTATTAACTAAATGGAATGACATTTCGGCTGCAATATGTTATCGGCCAAGTGGGACCGTCATGGTAACCTGCACAAGGAGAAGGAGGAACAAATAAAATATCAGAGGGAAAGGGTAAAAAATATTAAAAACTAGGGAATGGATTAGCCTGGCAGTTTTTCTCTCCGCCATGACCTCTTCTTTACAAATGAATGAATACCAATATTTGGACAGGACAAGTCTCCAAGCTGGTGCCCATGTAATACTGGAAAAGGAATTGGTTGGCTTTCCTCGCACAGAGAGAACCAGAGAGGGGATTGGGTAGGCTAAATAAAACTTAAAAGGGCAGAGGGTTATATTTTCCCAAACTAGCAACTAGTGGTTAAACAACATGGGCTGGGCATCGCTATTCTATCTGCCCTACTGCAAATTTAAGGTTCTATTCTATCTTCCCTACTGCAAATTTAAGGTTCTATTTTAGACCTCTAGATTTTTTTTCATGGGCATTAAATGAGTGTAGCAGATGGGTTTGTGGTTATTGTGCCAGGGCATAAAGATAGGCAGAGCCCATAGAACAAGGTACAGCGGTGATGCTCTCAATTAACAAGACATTTAAATAGCAATTAGAATGTTTCTGATGACTGGAGACTGATCAGAAATAGCCTAGTCAGACCCCCCCCCCATCCCCTCATATACCCCACCCAGCGAGAAGAATCCAGAAAACCAATGTTTAAGTTGAAATCAAATGGGCACCAGTGACTTGGCTTCGATGACGAATGCTTGCGACCTGGCCATGTGTTTGATGACAGGCCTAGGCTCTGTGGCAGCCTAAGGAGAGATACAACAACTCAACATGTTGTGGGTGTTTCATGGCTATAAACAGAGGAATGTGACGCAGCCAAAGTCAACAAACCAAACATCACAAATAGGTTCAGTTAGTTACTACACAGGGATAATTAAGATTAGAATTTGATTGATTTAAAAACAAAAGAACTTGTTACGTTCCAATATGTCAAAATCATGGGGTAAAGTTCCATATGGAATGTTCGAAGATCACGTCAACAGCCTCTTCTATAAAGTCAAGGCCTTTCAGCATAGCAGGAGACCCCTGACTGTTTCTTTAAGGCTATGACTGATGATGGCACAGCCAGCCAGGTCCCACCCTGTAACCGCAGGCCCGTCACCACCCACTCTCTGACCCACCACCACTACCATTAAAGCCACCACAACCAGCCGTCATCAGTGCCCTGGCAACCCCAGACAACAGCACACAGTCTGGGGGCAAAACTCTATCCAGTACCCACACCTCCATCTGGGCCTCACCACTGACTCTACAAAGAGTCATTTAATGAGAGAGAGAAAAAAACACTAAAACAGGCTCAATATTTAATGGTTTTGCAGACAAGTGTAACCCACCTAATTGTTACTTCATAAAAACATGCTATGATTGTTTTATGCACTGGTGTTCTGTTTATTCCAGAAGGAATGAGGCCCAGAGCATTTCTTGCGGGTGCTGTGGGGTAGTTTTTAGAATGAAACACCCTCAAAAACAAATATTTTCATGGCCTTAGTTCTGACTGTTCTGAATATTTTCCTGCTTCTACATGTGTGGAGGAAGCAGAGTATTTTGTGGAGGCCTGTTTTTGACAATTGGAAAGAGTTGAGAGTTCTGAATCTGGCAGTAGAGAAATACCACACCTAATACTCTCATCACCCCAAAGAAAAGTTTGCCGACATACTGTACCATGGCTGAAGAGCGCCACTCTAAAACAGAGTTTTTGTATTCATTCACTGTCAAATTTGAAAACAGTTGCCTTTTTACAAGAGGACTACAGTACCAGCTGTAGCCAGGCCACCAATTCAGTCACACAATTCCACACATAGTTTCATGAGTTCTGTCTGTCATTGTTCATCAAAACTTACACAGCAATAACAGCCTGAAGCGTTTCCCTTCCTAACACTGAAAACACAAGGCAGTAATGGATGATCATGGCCCAGTGTGTTATAACAGACTTATTACAATGGTATTATATTGTTATTGCAGTGGTCCATGCCCTCCCCAGAGAGATCATTCGTAACCTTAATTGGGTCTGCAAATTATGCCAATTATCGAATCATGCGGTTGAGGCACAGCACAACATGCTGCACAGCATTTCACTTTGATGATTATGAACAAGGGAAGAAGGCAAACACAATAGCACACAGGACTAAAGCAGTGAGCTCAGGCACCTGGTGAAAAATGTGGAAGATGATCAGTGTGAACCATGGAATCCCTGTCAAAGTCACTCTAGTTCTCTTCTCTTTGTCTTCACTTTTCTTCCTCGTTAAAGTTGCTCTCAGGCACAGACCTAGGATCAGCTTAGACTCCTCAAACCCTCAAACCTGCCTTAATCATTAAGAAACGCTTTAGTCCCTGTCTAATCGTATGTTCTTGACAGACAAATGTCTCTACTCCTCCTCTCCTTCCCCTCTCCTCCTCCTCATCTCCTGCTCTCCTTCTCCTTTCCTCCCCCTCTCCTCATATCCTTCTGCCCTCTTCCTCCTCTCCTCTCCTTCTCCTCCTCCTCTCCTCTCCTCTTCCCCCTCTCCTCTCCCCCTCTCCTCCTCCTCTCCTCAACTCTCCTCCCCTCTCCTCTCCTTCCCCTCTCCTCACCCTCTCCTCTGCTCTCATCCTCTCCTCTCCTCTCCTCCTCCTCTCCTCATCCTCTCCTTCCCCTCTCCTCTTCCTCATCTCCTGCTCTCCTTCTACTTTCCTCTCCCCCCCCTCTCCTCATATCCTTCTGCCCTCTTCCCCCTCTCCTCTCCTTCTCCTTTCCCTCTCCTCTCCTCTTCCCCCTCTCCTCTCATTCTCTCCTCTCCTCCTCCCCCTCTCCTCCCCCTCTCCTCTCCTCCCCAGATGGCGGTGTTGATCAGCTCAGGGTTCATCGTGGCTTGGTCTCTTTTGGTATATGTTCCAGGGGAAGGCCAGTCTGGCCCCGCTGGTCTCCCTGCTGCCCTGCCTGTTCGCTAAGGGCTCCACGGCCTACAACCCTTTTATCTACTACATCTTCAGATGCTCCTTTAGACGCCAGCTCATCCAGCTCCGGGGGCTGATCTGCTGCTCTGCCCAGCCAGACACACCTTCGAGTGGGGAGACGGGAGAGGAGGGCAGACAGACTTTGAGGTCTGACCTACGACAGAGTCTCCTGGAAGAGAAGAGTGGAGCTCCTCTGGTAGGGGAGTTGGGAACTGCGGCGCTGGAGATACAGTCTGAGAATGAGTTGACAAGCTCCTGTTAATACTGTGTGTGTGTGTGTGTGTGTGTGTGTGTGTGTGTGTGTGTGTGTGTGTGTGTGTGTGTGTGTGTGTGTGTGTGTGTGCATGCAAGCGTGTGTGCGTCTGTTACAGGGTTACAAATGGATGTGGTGTGAGTTATTTAGCTGTGTTTCTTCACTGTCATTCTATATTGCACACTTATAGATTAAACCCTGGTCCTCACCTCATCACTACCAAAGGTAACACTTTACTTTAAGCCAACAGACATAATGCATTATGATGCAGTCATAAAGAATTGTAAAACGTATCATAAGCATGTCCTGGCTAAATACCAGCTGCAGAGACTGTTGGATGAATGCTGCCTAGGCACATCACATGTTATACTGTATTTATCATAAGGTATTATAAGGGCTCATACGTGTTTATAAAAAGCTGTAAAGCATTGTGTTTGTCAAAGTTTGCTTGTAAAGTTCACTTTATTGTTAAATGTTGTTGTGAGGTACTGTAGCATTGAACTTAACCTTCACAATGGTCACTATGGCCATACTTCTGGTACCTTACTTTGTTTTCAGAGTTTTTGTTGGATAGTGTAGCATTGTAGCTATTATGTGGTCATTTTGACCATCCCCATGCCTACAGTGTTCTGTGTGTCTGTCCCCACTCAGGAACCATCAGGATAGTAGAGCAAATTTGGCACCCTATTCCCTACATCCTCCACAATCTTTTATTCAGAGCCCTATGTAGCTAACATTACTCCTATACGACTCTGGTTGTAAACTATTTCAGGATTAGAGGGAATAGTGTGCCATTGCTGGAAACTTCAGGAAGTGATTTCTATTCCCAGGTGACTCACATTCTGACCTTGTTTATGTGATCGCTAATGATTGTAACGGAGAGCTTTAGAAACTGTGAAAGATATCGGGCTCTGTTGTTTTTTTCGCTGTCTCTGTTTTGCTCTCTCAGAGTCTCTCGGTTTCTCCCCTCCCCCCGCTCTCTCCCTTCCCACCTTTGCTGTTCAGAAATGGTCTCCCTTCAAGATAAATAGAGGCTCAATGGTGAGTTAAAACCTGCTTTTTTAAGTTCTCTTGTGCACTTTGCACTGTCAATCTTATTAACATAATAACATCTGCATCTCTGGTGGAAAGTGGCAGAACTAAAGCTCTGTTTGTCAGACAAGGAGATCTGGAAACCGGTCTTCTCACGAAAACGTCTGTAGCGTCGGAACCATTTGGGCTACAAACTAAGGAAAGGGGAGACACTCAAGAGGAACCCTCTCCGATGTACTCTACGCCTGAAGGCAACAGGGTACCCATTTAAAAAATGAATGGAAGTATGGAAGCAATTTTGTGCCAACAAAAAAAAGGGGGTAGATATGTGTCCCAAAAGATTCATACACTTTTTTTTTTACCTTTATTTAACTAGGCAAGTCAGTTAAGAACAAATTCTTATTTTCAATGACAGCCTAGGAAACAGTGGGTTAACTGGCAGAACAACAGATTTGTACCTTGTCAGCTCGGGGGTTTGAAATTGCAACCTTACGGTTACTAGTCCAACGCTCTAACCACTAGGCTACCCTGCCGCCCCACTTACTGAGCTCTGTTATATCTCTTAGATATAGGACAGACACTTCAAAACCTTATTCTTATTTTTTACTGTCTGTTTTGCCATTATGAATGTGTTATGCAATGTGATTCTATGGGCTATAATAGTGAAGGCCAAATTCAATATTTTATCGAATCATTTTTTAATATATATTTTTTTACATACCTACAGGGGTCCTAAATAAAAAAATCTGATAACTAAATGATCCATGGTATAACCATTTGAACCATTAGTCAACAAAAAAAACAGACTTGGTGAGGGAGCATCACCCTGACACCTGGCTGTCTCTCTGGCAGGCATGCCGGTCATGTGAAACACATTCCCTCTTTATTGACCCCTAAACTCAGTTAACGAGGCAGCATGTGGGTTAAAAGAAACAGGTAAACAAACAGAGCACAGCCCAACACAGTAGGGAAGGATGCCTGTTGTTTTCTCAAGCAGGAAAAGTACCCACAGACTGTAGTTAAAACAAGCTTCTATTTGGGCAGGGTGCTGAATGATGTAAGTGTGTCAGCTAGGAGGAGAGTGGGTGAAATGATGCACATACACTTGGGTTGTCTCTCAATACTGTGATCCTGCCTCCTTTCCTTACTCTATAGACTGCACACAGTGGGTGAAAACAATATAGAAGAAGCTAGCGCTTGGCTTGGTTTCACCTGCCAGGTTGGTGTAGATAAGTATGAATGAAAAGAGACAGGTTCAGGAAGCCACTTTAAAATATTGACACACAACCTTGGATTCAAGTCAATCTAATCTCTAATGCCATAATCAATATGTAACTGTACACAACAGGAGCCAAATCCCTACACTACTTTGTCTTTATAAATCACCAGCCAATCTCACCGGTATGAGACTCCAAAGTCTTTTATGGTCTAGGTGTAATCATAGAATTACATATTATCCCTCTTCATTTCATATGATGTCTGTGGGCCTGATAGCCTAGTAAAGATTAGTCATATAACTTTTAACATGTTTTACTTTTTAATGTGGCATAAACACAACGAGTCATGATGTTTTCATCTGATTGTCAAACCATCCTTCCCTAAAGGCACCTCTTCCTGTAACCTACACTTCCACCTTCGTCCACTTCCAAAATAATTACAGCATCAAAACAGAGCAATTTGATGACTGGAAAGAGACATCAGTTACAACGTGTATTATAATGACAATCTACAATCTGTCATTGTCATTAGGCCTCCACTTGTCGCCTGAATTGATGCCTCAACTGTTGTCTGCATGCGTCTCGGTCACCCATCTCGGCCTTGGCAAAATGGAAGTGTTCTCCACGAAACCACAGCGCAAACTGGAACGTATACCACTCATTTTATTTTGCCGGGATGCCATACCAGACCATAACGGCTTACTTTCCAACAAGCTCTCACAGTCTCACTGCAGAATTAAACGTTCACGTTCTCCAAAAGTCAAATTTTGAAGTTGCTCCAAACGTCATTTTTTGAAGTGTTTCTGTTGCTCCTGCTGTTCTGTAGCATTCCATTTCTCCAAACAACAAATGTAGAAGTTATGGGTTAACTTTAGGCACTCATTCCAAATGGTTAAGTTAACGGTAAAGGTTTGGGATAAAGTTCAAATAAACAAATATTGAACACACAACATTCTGATCCAGAGACATGGGATTACACCCATCCACCACCCCATTGACATCCAATTCAGACATCAATCTTAAACAACCTGGCTGTATATTCACAGCTGTGTATCAAGTATATACATGTACAGAACAAGCCGATGTGAAAAGGCACTGTCTCCTGGTATTGGGTTGGACCTCTTGAAAAGTAATTTTTTTTAACAATCTCATTATCTGGCAACCCTCACACAGAATCCAGACTGGTCCACAACTGGAAACCTGGTACTATGCATTCTCAGGTTGTGAGTAACAACTCAACCAACCAATGACCTCTATGCCATTCTATGGAAACCTCACACCTGTGTGACACCTGGGTACTGTTCCAATGGGATGGCACCCCTTCCCCTAGTTAAAGAGGCTCCAACACTAAATCTGTCAGTCTGTGGGAATAACATATGAATGAGTCAAATCTGACCGTTGTTTTTAATATCCTTAGACAGGAAGTGTGGAATGGGCCTGCTGGTGTGTGAGTGGAGCAGAGGGCCAAGTCAGTGCCAAAAATCACACTTAAGTGACCGGCTGGCTCATCAAGGCTCCTTGCTTGTGTCTGTCTAATGTGTGCTTGTGTGTGTGTCTCTGACAGTGATCATGTGTGTGTGCCCCCAGTGCTGAACGTGGGCATATGGAACGATTGCGCCAATGTCTATTAGTGCAGATGTAATGGGGTAGAACCGTCCAATG
>NC_034194.2:26137345-26377345 GCF_002021735.2 Oncorhynchus kisutch | reverse complement strand
AAAAACACACTCACACTCTCCTCAGCCAAAAGTAACACTGGCGGCTGAAGGTAAATAAATCCTCCTGATCGCCTGTCTCACATAAAAGCCAGCTGGTCTGCCCTGGGCTGCCCATCACTCTGGGACACTGAGGGACAACCACACAATACCGCATTATTCCAACTTTTTCAATATATACTAGCCTGGGAGGTTTTGGATTTCCCCTCGGTGTGTTTGGAGTGTGCCTCACCTCACCTAGCTCTGTTGATCACATCTGTCACACCCTCACTGACAGATCGGGAAGATGAGGGAGGGAGGGAAGCGGTGAGGGAGGAGAGGGAGAAAGAGAGATGAAAAGAGATGAAAGAAGAGGGACAGAGAGTAAGAAAAGCAAACAGATACTATGAGATTCTGCCATCCATTGTGTTGAGTGACCTTAAAGGCCTGGTGCAGTCAAAAACATGATTTTCCTGTGTTTTATATATACAGTATTTCCACACTATGAGGTTGGAATAATACTGTGACAAATATGATATTGCCCTTTTAGTGTAAGAGCTGTTTGAAAAATATCTGCCTGATATTTCAGACTGTTTTGGTGGGATGGAGTTTTGGTCTGCCTGGTGACGCCACCAGGCAGTAAATTAGTTAATAAACCAATAAGAAAGAGTGCCAAACAGCTAGTTTTCAGTTTTCCCCACTCAGACCACTCCCAGATAGTCCTAGCTAAATTCTTGCTTTAGAAATAGCTTAATAGCAAAGAGCATTTTACCATTTTAATTGAAAACAATCACAGTAAGGTACTTAATTGTTACCCAGAAATGATTTGATATTGAGATATAAATGGCTGCATTGGACCTTTAAAGAACACTAGAAGAACCTCTTACAGTTCCATCCAAAAGTGCTCCATAAACAATCTACTAGTTCCCATGCTCTCTTCATCCATCTCGGCCATGCTACCTCCCTCTGTCCCTCCCTCTCTACGCTCCTTTTCTTTTCCCCCTCATGTATATATCTCCACCACCTGCAGGTATGAGGGAAGAAGACAACGTCAGGGGGTCCTAGAGTTTAATATGCAGTATTTGGAACGGATTGATACAGATTCCCTAGTAAGTGGTAACTCTTCCCCCAATGCAGTAGTGATGATATGGTGTAGTTATGTCACCGTTACATAATGCTTCCCCTACTCCTGGAAGCCCCTTATAGTAGCCCCAGTGTCTGACAGGCCCCTAGGTAGGACTGCTTACAGTGAACTCCAAAAGTTTTGGAACAGTGGCACTTTTTGTTGATTTGGCTCTGAAGTCCAGAACTTTGGATTTATAATGATACAATGACTATGAGTTTTAATTGGAGGGTATTTCCATCTATATCGGGTGAGCCGTTTAGAAATTACAGCACTATTTTAGGGGACCAAAAGTATTATGACAAATTCACTTATATGTGTTCAGTATTTGGTCTCATATTCCTAGCACACAATGACTACATCAAGCTTGTGACTGTACAAACTTGTTGGATGCATTTGCAGTTTGTTTTGGTTGTTTCAAATTATTTTGTGCCCAATAGAAATGAATTTATTGTAAATAAAAATAGAATTGTTTCTGAACACTTCTATATTAATGTGGATTCTGTTATGATTACGGATAATCCTGAATTAATCGCGACTAATAAAGAGTTTGAAAGTTACAATGGCATAAATTCCTTATTGCATTCTGACCGATGCGCCATGGTGGTAGCAGGAATCCTGAACCAATCAGTCCTCATCCACATTACAGTCCTTCCTTCATTTTATTGTGTGTGTGTGTGTGTGTGTGTGTGTGTGTGTGTGTGTGTGTGTGTGTGTGTGTGTGTGTGTGTGTGTGTGTGTCTTTTTCCTTCACTCCATCACTCACTCATTCACTCATGGGGGATCAGTGAATGTGTGATGAGTGACTCTAGTTATTTTCCAGATTTACCAGTTTATCACATTCTAAAGAACACAATCTCCCTGTAAGAACAGAACACAAGTGTAGTACAGAACAAATCCACATTCACACACACTTCCTGGCAACTGGTGTGCCGGTTCCAGGTGTGTGATCTGCTGATATGAAATCACCTCAGGACCTGAGGCTGGTGCTGTACAGAGAACGAACAGGCCTCAAGTGACCATGAGAACATTTATCTAACACTTGAGAAACACTGACCATGGGGCACATTAAGTTATTAACATTTTGTTGGTAAGAACTGACTGATGGTTGAATACTGATGAAGCAGATAAGGAGTGACTGAATCATTGACTTTTGATGGGTATCTGAATACAGAGCTAAAGGCCTGGTCTGTCTGGGTTGGAAGTGGCTGTACAGCATTTACTGTGACCAATCGCATACCGTCAACCGATCCTGTCAATGTGGAGCTATACAGAGCCCTCCACATTGTTACAACATTTGAGAGATGCACGGCGATGCGGTATGAAGCTTGATTTGGCCCCTTCATGCCTCCAGAGGCTCCGCCATTCCGTCACAATCGCCATACAAAGCTTCCGATCACATTTTCCGATCAAGCATAAATTCACTTTTACTTGCTGCGTCCTGTTTGCGTTATGTGTCACTCATCAAAGTGTCACAAAGTGTCATGTGACAGTCCACAGGGCGCATCTGCCCGTTTCGAGAAACACCAAGGTAACATAGTATTCATCTTTACAGTTGTCGGGGTTGGACTACAATAATATATCCCTCAACTGCTCAACCAAAGAAGCACTGTCATTAGGCTCCAGATAACACTACTTTGTGTGCTCACACAAATTAAACTGTCTCTTCCTTCAACAATTGGAATCAATCAATGTGAGTATGTGACAATATCTATGGCACAATGTATCCAGCTTTATATGAAGAAACATCATCACATGGATTTACTATTAGAAATAAAAACATTTAAAACATTTAAAAATGTAAATCTGCCATCTCTAAATTTGCGCTGTCCCTGGGTCATTAATAAAAAGTCATCAAAGAGGACCCATTGGCCCCGAACCGGGCAGTACAAGGATAATTCATTGAGGGTGGTAACAGTATGCAACAGTAAACTTGCCGTTACACGTCCTCAAATAGCCGCGTAAGCCTACTAATTGTACACGTTGGTAATGTTGCGAAACTCTAGGCTACTCAAAAGCGATCACCACCACCAGAAGATAAATTCGTTCAATAATAAGTTCTTACCGAGATACTGTCGGATGTCCAGTAGAATGTTGGGGGGTCCTCCGTTCAACTGGTAAAACAGAGACCCAAAACAGAAGATGAATAGACTAGCCATGCAGAAACCATAACCTCGCAGGGAAAAACGTAACAGAACCGCCGAGAGAAAACCGAACTTTTTGTTGTTCCAATCTCTAATGTGGTTTGGAGTCTGGTTATTGTGAAGGGGACTGTTGCTGAAATTCTTCATCATCTCCTCCTCACAAAGCGCCGCCGAGAGCGATAGTCACCCATCCGCCTGTGGAAAGTGAAACTTCTTGCTTTGATATTATTTGAAACGGACACCTATTAGGAAACGCAGGCACCCGCCGCCGCCACGAGTTATTTGCGCACTCGGTTTTCGTCTCCGTTCGGTCTCTCTCGTCTGTTCTCTCCGACTATTTCTGCCAATGAAGTTGTGGGTTCATCCTTCGGTTTAGATGTTTTGAGCCAGCGGCGGTGTCAGATTACTGAATGTGGAAGAAAAAAATTCTGCAGATATTTTCTATGAGTCTTGGTGCAAAACAGCGTCACCGCGTGTACAGCAACAGACTACATAGGTCATGTGGGCCTTCTGTCATTCTGTCAAGACAGATTTTTCATTTTACAGAGTTTCGTTCTTAGTAATTAGGACATGACATTAATACACATTAAGACGAGTTAGGACATATAGGCTACTCTACATAAAATAAGTAGAAAGAGTGCTAGCAGGTAGCCTATTCCAAAACAACCAAAGGTGCTCTTGGTGGGGAATATTACTGTAAATGCAAAAGGAAAAAAGTATAACCACAAATTGGTGCTAAGTGGCATAAGAAAATCAAAGTCAAGGCACTGGTTGGGTTTGAAGGTTAAAACAGTCTGTTGTGTGTGCTTTAAGGTATATTCTACGTAGTTGGCACAAACAGACAACACAGACTGGTGTATTATGAAGTCGTATGTAAGGCAGCCTATGAAAGAATGCTATACATATGGTATAGGTACAAGTATAGGCTACATCATGTAAGTGAGGAAAGTGGGTGGTGTGTGGGCTACAATACAGCCTCACTCTCTTTCCATGCGGATGGTGATTGAAAGGACTGCCTCAGCCATGCTCAGAGTCAGGATGGTCATTTGCTATGGTAAATAAGGAGTAAGGCGCTAATTAGGCCTATATTTGAATTACCTAAGGGGATGCAAGCCCACTTAGTCAAAACAACTAGTGAGTGGACCGCCAACCTTCACCCTTCCAAGTGTAGGTGTGAGTGTGTAAACATTCCCTTTCTAGTGTCTCTCTACTCACTCTACCCCTCAGGCCTGCAGTAAGGAGACAGGAGGAATGTAAAGCCACAGCAACCAGTCGTAAATCTCTCCCTCTAACTGACCACAGCTTTCTCCGACCACGTGACCAGATACAACAATCTTCTGGTGGCAATCATAGAACAGCTGGACCCAGATTGAGATAGTACAATGAGACCGTATCCTATACAATAACGTTCGCATTCTGGTCACAGACGTAGACAGACACTTACTGTATATTGGTCCTCTAACTCACTTTTAGTGATAGCAGCTGTATTGTAGTCATAGCAATGGTCTCTATTTGAAACAGTCTAACCAAAGCCATAAAAAGCATGGGTATAAACACAGATCTAGAATCTCATTCTATTTCTATGTTTATAAAGACTAAAACCTTGTTTTCATTGGCATTTAAATTCAACCCGGGTTGGGCTGGCCTTGGTGGGTAGTTAGAATTTGGCCCTAATTTGAAAGGCCAATATAAACGGCTTGGCCGCAAGAAAATGTTTTGCGTTGGGGGTCAAAAGAGGGGGGGGTCTCCGCTCATACAGGAGTAATAAAGGCCTAGTTCACAAATTTTGTGGAAACTTTTTATAATTTCTTATACTTTTACTTTATCCCTCAGCACCCCTAAACACCCTCAGCACCTCTGCTTCCCATGGCTATGGTTAAACGGGGGAGTTAAATGTGTTCTGGAACCTGTTTGCTTGGGACAGGAACAGTGTCGTTCCAAGCCAGGCACAACTACACACAACAGAATGCATTCTATTTCAAACCCCTGGTTGGGAGCTACATGGGAAAACCTGCTGGATAGGGGATTCATGAATTATGCCAGGCAGACACTGATTGCACTCCCACCCCACCCCAAACACACACACACACACACAAACACAAACACTGCAACCCCCGCCCCCCACCCTACACACTTATGGAGAGGGCATGAACTCATTGCGCCAAGCAGACATCCATGCCAGGGAGCCTTGGGTCAAAAGTAAATCAGATTGTTCTTCCCTCTCCAAACCGCAGAGAAATGAAATCAGCCTCTGCTCTTATTCAGCAGACTGATCCCGTGTTGGGATCCAGAGAGTTTTAATCAAATCCAGTCTGTTAATGCAATGCCTGTTATTGTATACTGAGACTTATTATCCGCACATAAAATGAAGATTAATATAAGAAATTCAGCAATCACAGAACAACATGTGGTGCAGGTTTTAGGTGTTAACCACAGTAGTCAAATAGTCCAATAACTCTCACTGCCCACACCTCGCATCAGACAGAAGTGGTGAGTTTGTGCGTCGTGTGTGTGTGTGTGTGTGTGTGTGTGTGTGTGTGTGTGTGTGTGTGTGTGTAAACACAGAGGATGGCGATAGCGTTTTTATTATATTTCAGAATGACAAATAGTTAGACATCATTTTTTGTTTCAATACACAAGAATATCTTTATAGACAATCATTAGCTAGTTGAAACCAAATGAAATCATTTGTACACTTGTATTTTACAATAAACACTGTAGCTTTTCACTGGCTAATGCAATTTGCAGGAAGGTATTGCTATTTGTATAGTAATTACAGTTGATATGAAAAGACCCAAAATAAGTTATTTAAATACCAATTACATATACAGAATGTGCAACTCTTGTTAACCATTTCATATATGTAATTACGTTTTCTGTAAGACTGCAAAAGTAAATTGGAAGTTAAGTCATTGGAATGGGTTAATTCATGAATTATTATTAATTACATTTGTACATTGACTTGGCATTGGGAACTATACTAAGATAACTAAATACCAGTATAACCCATTCAATCAAACCCTTTACATTACCTGAAAACAAATGTCTGCTTACAGACTTAAAGAACATTTTGCCAATTTTGCTTAAACATTTTTTATTTACTTTCTAAAGTGCATTTTACAGTGACAGTATTTTTTACATCTTAAATTGTGGGTATTTTTGTTTCTTTAAAAACTCCCCCTACAAGTGTCTCCCAGGCTAACCTGGAGCACCACTATGATTGAAGAGAAAAGGCATCAAACTTCTATCGAGTGTCCACTGCAAAAGCACCCCTGTGTTACACCACTCTGCAAACTTGTATTTTGAAACCCGAGAGAAGGGATAAGACTTGAATATTGTTTGCAATATGTAGTACTTCACATAACTAGAATGACATTACATAGGTGGTTCCACTCACACCGGTCTTGGACTAGGAATCCACTGCTAGGGACTCACAGGTCTGGTCTGCTGGTCAGTGAATGGAGATTCAGTACATTCCCATTCTCATCTGTACTCCCTGACTGTGTCTCACTCTAAGACACCCCGCTTCTTGATCTTGTTCTTGTTCTTATTCTTGTTCTTCCAAGAGAGGCTCAGACGGACATGATAAACCAGCTGTTAGCTGGGTCTCTGTGGAACAGCTGTAGCACTCGTCTTAGCCCTTCCTTCTGAGTGGATCATCTACATCATGTCTCAGTCTGTCTCTGTGGTCTGCAGTACTGAGCTGGTCTATGGCTGGCTGTTGAACATGGAACACTGTGTTTAAATTAGACTTCATGTGGATCAACATCTGTGCTTAACAAGAACAGCAAGGACACTACCGACAGAGCTATGTGGCTGCTAGCGTGTGTGTGCATGTGTGTGTGTCTTCTACTAACAATCACTGTCATTACAAGCACATTCAAAACATATTGGCCCGGTGAGGCTTTGAGGAATCAAGCCTTAGTCAAAGATGGGGGTTGAAATGCCTGCTGTATTTATAATGCTGAGTACATGAATACGTATTCATCTAATTGTTTTTTTACATAATGGTAAGGCAACTTAAAATCCGCCTGGATAGATATATGGAGACGATATTGTCTGCAAAGAAAAGCTGATCTCCCATGGAAGATTAATAGAGTGGTATTGTGTAGATAGTGTTGTTGTAAGGACCTACATATTGGAGGATTTACATGCAACCAAGAAATCTGCAATATAATCTGAAATACTGTATAAACTCATGTCGAGATCTGTCCGACTGTTTATACTTACAATGACTGACATTCAGACTTTGACATTCCACAAAGCAGACACACAATACTTATTGAACACATACTGTAAAAACACCTTGAAATTAAAATATATGGTACAGTATATTACAAAAACACTATAGCATGATAGAAAATAAGGATTTTAAATGTTGATATAACAGCAATGTTTGCCTATTTCATGTTTTGTGTTATTTTTTGTTGTTGTGTTATCTGCAATAAACCATGTTCTCCAATCTACTGTAGCATTTAGCAATGGGATTAACAACAAAGGTGAAATCTGCACATTGAAAGAAATTGCTTTGGCCAAGCTACATCCTCTCACTACTCTCTAGTGCTTTTCTCTTACACAAATCAAGCACTTCTGAAACACAGAAAAAAACATCATTTAGTCTTTAAAAGGAGAGTCAAAAAAAGAGTCTAAGAAAAGTGTGCTAATTTCCTCAAAGGCAGTATTTTCTCAGTATTTTAAGACTGGGGGGGATGTTTCAGAAGGGAACAGTCAGTTTTAAAGGCATCTGATAACTGTTCTCGGCAGTCGGAACAATCTCACCGTAAACATCTGAAAGAGAGGAATAGAAAGAGAGAGAGACAGATTGATAAAGACGGGGGCCTAAGAACAGGTTGCTGCAAACCACCCGCACTCCGTAGTCCAGTCAAAAGTCTCAATAGGTGCTGGAAGCTGTGCTGTGGTCACGTTCACAGTTATTCAGTTCTGCATTTATTTGCAACTGTGCTTTAGTCTCAACTGTGCTTTAGTCTCAACTGTGCCGTAGCCGTTCAACTGTCTCAGTTACACCTGCATGGGCTCTACTGTCACGGTTACGACTGTCCGTCACTGTGTGCGCTGACCAATCGGGCCTCGCTCACAAGTCTACGGACGTGCCTCTCATCCCGCACCCCCGCTTCCCACACACCGCTCTCTGTGAGAGAGGACACACGTCCCAACGTGTCATATCCTGCAGCTGCCATCGGTGTGGCGTACATGGGTAGGCCGATGGACACGAGCCAATCAGAGACGGTGCTCACGTGACCTGGGGAGAGTGGCTTCCTGCACATCTCTGTCAAACCTCCAAACGGGATCTGAGGAATACCGGGAAAAACATTTAGGAATTTTGTGTAATAATAATAGATAAATATACATAAAACATAGCAATGACACCGTAGTAACCTTTCCTGCAGTCAAATGATCACATCGCCCTCTAGTGGCTTCATAATTGATAAATAAATAAAAACACACTGAGAAAATCTGGTGTTTCTATGTCAAACAGTTTTATTATATTTCAGTCTTCTGTGATATACAGTGCATTGGAAAAGTATTCACCCCTTGACTTTTTCCACATTTTGTCAAATTACAGCCGTATTCTAATATGGATTAAATAGTTTTTCCCTCTCATAAATCTACACACAATACCCCATAATGACAAGGCAAAAACAGGCTTTTAGAATTTTTTGCAAATTTACAAAAATAGTGAGTCTTGTTTCTCATGGTCTGAGAATCCTTTAGTTGCCTTTTGGCAAACTCCAAGTTGGCAGTCACCGAGGAGAGGCTTCAGTTTGGCCACTCTACCATAAAGGCCTGATTGGTGGAGTACTGCACAGATGGTTGTCCTTCCCATCTCCACAGAGGAACTCTGGATCTCTGTCAGAGTGACCATCGGGTCCTTGGTCACCTCCCTGACCAAGGCCCTTCTCCCCCGATTGCTCAGTTTGGCCGGGTGGCCAGCTCTAGGAAGAGTCTTGGTGGTTCTAAACTTCTTCCATTTCAGAATGATGGAGGCCACTGTGTTCTTGGGGACCTTCAATGATGCAGAAATGTGTTGGTACTCTTCCCCAGATCTCAACACAATCCTGTCTCGGAGCTCTACGGACAATTCCTTCAACCTCATGGCTTGGTTTTTACTCTGACATGCACTGTCAACTGTAGGACCTTATACAGACAGGTGTGTGCCTTTCCAAATCATGTCCAATGAATTTAATTTACCACAGGTGGACTCCAAACAAGTTGTAGAAACATCTCAAGGATGATCAATAGAAACAGGATGCACCTGAGCTCAATTTGGAGTCTCATAGCAAAGGGTCTGAATACATATGATTTAAAAAAAAAAGAAGTTTAATCAATTTACAAAAATTTCTAAAAACCTGTTTTCGCTTTGCCTTATGGGATATTGTGTGTATATTGATGAAGATTTTTTTATTCATTTGTATTTAATTGATTTGATTTCAGAATAAGGCTGTAAAGTAACATAATGTGGAAAAAAGGAAGAGTTCTGAATACTCCGAATGCACTGTATATTAAGTGTAATATTAGGATGCAAACTCCAAATGTAATACATTTCAATTCTATATCTCTATATCTAATAATGTTCACATACCGTTTTACTCATTTCATATGTACATACTCTATTCTACTGTATTCTAGTCAATGCCACTCTGACATTATTTATATATTTCTTAATTCCGTTATTTTACTTTTAAATTTGTGTGTATTTTTGTGAATTGTTGGATACTACTGCACTGTTAGAGCAAAAAACACAAACATTTCACTACACCTGCAATAACATCTGCTAAATATGTGTATGTGACCAATAAAATGTGAGTTGATTTGGTACAGGTGTCTTCCTAGACCACATTTGTTTAACACTACCAAGAAACACTCTGATTTAGCCCACTACAGTACAAGCATGTATTGAACATATCATTAGAGGAAAACAACAGGTGCTAACTTTGCCCCGGTCGACTTTTGTAGGTATTTTCTTAAAACTGCATTGTTGGTTAACGGCTTGTAAGTAAGCATTTCACTGTAAGGTCTACACGTGTTGTATTCGGCGCATGTGACAAATTGACTTTGATTTGAAGACCATGTAAATGCTTATTGAATCTGTCCCATAAAGTACTCACAGCCATGCGGTGCTGCTTACGGAGCTGCTTGACGCGAACCTGGTCCATGTTGGAGGCCACATCCTTCACTGGCTGCTCCAAGTCCTCACTGTAGCGCTGCATCAGGGGCTGGGGGATACCACACCGACCATGCTGGAGGGAGAGAGAAATGGAGAGAGAGAGACTATGGATGAGTGGGGAGAGTAGGAGAGGGACACAGACAAATGCATACACACAAACAAACACGCGCACACGCATACACACTTGAAAAATGTTGGCATGAGAACTCATGCACATTAGGAGAAGTGGTTTCCATTGATAGATACCCTATCCCTGTGGGCACAACAACTGAATACTGATACTAAAACCCCAACCATGAAAACCCTAAGTAACCATGACCTGAAGTAAATCTGTAATAAATCTGGGATGCTAGGCAGAGAAAACTTAAGCCCATATTTCAAAGGGCTAGTGGAATTCTCTCCCCCACAGCCTACGCCCAGATTAGACAAGCCAATCAGAAACCATAGTGACTCCTCGCTCCGTTTAAATAGAAATGTCTGTCGGCCCCAGTCAACACCATAAAGTCACAGAACTAAACGCAAAATGCAGACTGTACTGTGCACTTTTATTGACTACGGTCACAGTTTGTCAACCTAAGTCTCTACAAGAACTGAATGTTTTCGAACAGCTCAGACACCAGGGGCTGATGTAGGAGCTAGCTCTCTCACTTTATTTGCTCATTTAAACATTATGAGTCTGGAGAGGCCCAGTTTCTGTCTGTTCATGAGGGATTGAAGTAGACTAATAATGTCAAATAACGAGTCAAAACACTGGCCAACTGACGAGCCCATTGGCTGGGAGATAAGCTCAACGATGCGGGAGATCCCATAACATGTCATAGCTGGACTAGACTAGCCAATGGTTGCCATGCATGAACAGAGAATAAAAGGGAATTCAGTGGGGGAAAACTTTTAAAACTCTCTCTCTCTCTGTCAAAATCTCCAGACACCTGGAGTCATGTCCAGTCCAGGACAACCCAGCCAAACTGGACCGGAGGCCACTCAGGGTGATGGAATAGAGAGATGGAGGGTGTATGTAGATGTAGAGCCACAGCCAAGTGTCCTGTCTGACCCTAACAAAGCCCTTCTCCGAAGACGGCACCCCTAGTGACTGGACAGTGTCTCTGCACTGCAGCATTATTCCTCACTAATATAAACCCAGCAGTACAGTGCAGTGCAGTGCTGTAGTCTGTCTGTCTGTCTGTCTGTCTGTCTGTCTGTCTGTCTGCGTGGCTGTCTGTCTGTCTGCGTGTCTGTCTGTCTGCGTGTCTGTCTGTCTGCGTGTCTGTCTGTCTGCGTGTCTGTCTGCCTGCCTGCCTGCCTGCCTGCCTGTCTGTCTGTCTGTCTGTCTGTCTGTCTGTCTGCCTGTCTGCCTGCCTCCTACAGAAGATTTTCCCTTCATTGTCTAGCTCTCTCTCTGCCCCCTCTCTTTTCTTTTTCTCTCTATCTTTCTATCTTTCTTTCTGCTGTATGGATACCAAAGCAACCCACTGCCACTGTTGACAGGAAGCGAGAGCCATATGACAGGATACAGGATACAGTCTTGTTATGTCTGAGTGCAGTAATCAAAACGGAGAATCAAAAGGCCTTGACGGCCAGGAGACAAAACACAACCTTCTAATGCTTCTAATAATGTATTTATTGATCTGGAGTGTGTCCTTTAGTAGATTCCTACACTGACTTCTAATGTACTCTCTCACAGAGTGGGCCAGTGGTCCAATCTGCACTGTTTTTTAAAGTGTTTCTCTCATTTCTTTAGTTGTGAGATGGTCTTAAAGAAGCATACCCACATCTACTTGTGTCCTGTATAACCCCTAGCTGTGACAAACTGGCTTGTGAGTGTGAGTGAGGATGTGGAGGTTGTGTGTGTGTGTGTATTCTACACAGTAATAACAGGAACATAACCATAGATACAGGCTGTGGTGGATGGGTGTGTGTGTGTATTCTACACAGTAATAACAGGAACATAACCATAGATACAGGCTGTGGTGGATGGGTGTGTGTGTGTATTCTACACAGTAATAACAGGAACATAACCATAGATACAGGCTGTGGTGGATGGGTGTGTGTGTGTATTCTACACAGTAATAACAGGAACATAACCATAGATACAGGCTGTGGTGGATGGGTGTGTGTGTGTATTCTACACAGTAATAACAGGAACATAACCATAGATACAGGCTGTGGTGGATGGGTGTGTGTGTGTATTCTACACAGTAATAACAGGAACATAACCATAGATACAGGCTGTGGTGGATGGGTGTGTGTGTGTATTCTACACAGTAATAACAGGAACATAACCATAGATACAGGCTGTGGTGGATGGGTGTGTGTGTGTATTCTACACAGTAATAACAGGAACATAACCATAGATACAGGCTGTGGTGGATGGGTGTGTGTGTGTATTCTACACAGTAATAACAGGAACATAACCATAGATACAGGCTGTGGTGGATGGGTGTGTGTGTGTATTCTACACAGTAATAACAGGAACATAACCATAGATACAGGCTGTGGTGGATGGGTGTGTGTGTGTATTCTACACAGTAATAACAGGAACATAACCATAGATACAGGCTGTGGTGGTAACTGACTTTGTCTGAGTAGGGTTCCTCTGTGAGGTCGATGCCCTCGGCCTCCAGTCTCTGCTCCAGCACACTGTGGAGATCGACTGCCATTTTAGCATAGGACACCTTCCTGGCCACCGCCATCTTGCCACCACCGCCCTGGATCTGAGCCTGAGGGCAGGCCGTCTCGGGCAGGTCAGACAGCCAGGGAGGGGGCACGGCTGGAGGGGTGCCTGGTTCCTCTGGCTCTGGACAGCCGGTGGTGGTGGAGGCAGGGGAGGCTGGAGAGGGGGAGGCAGGGGTACTGGAGGCCTTACTGGGGAGGGCTGGTGCACTGGGGCTGCTGATGACAGGGCTGGGGGGATGAGAGTGGGTGGAGGTATAGGAATGAGTGGGGGAGGAAAGGACAAGGGAGCGGTGGCGTATCCCATTGGCCAGGCGCTCCTTGGATTTCTTGACTGGAACGGGAGGGGGGACTGGGGGCTTTTTGGGGTGTGTCCGGATGCTCCTCTCCCTCAGCTGGGGTTCAGGAGGGCTGGGGAGGGGGCTGGGGAGGGTCTCCTGGGGCTGGGGAAGCGGGGCGGTGGGACAGGGGGGTCTGAGGGGTAGCTGGGAGGGCACAAGGGGTTGGTCAGAACGCCCTTTAGGGCTCACAGCACTCCCTCCATTCTGAGCCAGTGATGAACTCCCATCTCCATGACCCTGGAGGCCCTTCACCCTGCTGCTGTTACCCGACTTGGAGACACCTTTAGTGGGCTTGAGCCCCAGGCTGTAGTCCTTCTTCTGGTCGAAGGCCTGCTCCCAGTGGAGGTCCCCGAGGGAGTGGGATCTCTTCCAGGCCTGGAGGCCGGTAGCCTCCGGGGGCCCGTCCAGGTCCTCACAGCTGCGGCTGGCCGGCATGGGGGTCCGGCAGGGGCCCTTCCTCAGCCCCAGCAGGCTGAAGCCCCTCAGGGTGGGCTTGAGGAAGAAGTGCTTTGTGAACTTGGCTGTGCGCTCCAGTTTGCTCTGCTGCAGGGCCTCAGTGGACTGGGTCATGGGCAGGGTGGGGTAGTCTGGGGACTGGAGGCCCGCAGAGGAGCGGTTGGAGCGAGATGTCTTCCTGGTCTTGCCTGAAACACAGTAAAACATATCCCTCTTCATTTTAGAGCTGGGAACGGTTGCATAAACATATCCCCAGACTTTGAACTAAAACAGACTTAACAAAACTGAGAACTGATACTAAGGTGTACTTACTGCATGTATTGGATGTAATGGGTTTCACGTCACTATGGGTTCTGTGCCATTTGTACAGCATTTTTAATTTATCACTATCAGCTGTGAATGTGAACTTCCTCTCAGAGGACATGTGAATCTGAAACAATCCCGTTCACACACAGAGCTTTACAGCAGTGACACTGAAGTGTTCCTCTTCTATTGCTCAGCCTCTGACCCACAGCCTTATACATCAGAATGTTGATCATGATTAAGAGTACCGTTGGACTCAGGGTCATGGGTTATCTGTCAGTAGAAAGCATGAAAACATGCATGTTACAGTATAAATCCATATGTCATACTGGATATTCTACTTACACCACATGTTTATGTGGGTATGACATAGCTAAGACAAAACTAGAATGCGTTACGGTGAACTAGCTAGAGTAATAACAACAACAAGAAAATTATATTTTTTGTGATTATAGCCTTATGAGTGCAATACTGCCAAGTGGGGGAGATGTGGAGTACAAGAGCTGGGCGATATGGACAAAAATCCATAGCAAAATTGAATTTACTGAATTATCATGATAACGATATATAGAATGATATGTTCATAACAATGTGCACCACAGTATTTATTGATATTACCATTAAAACCCTACACCTTCCAGTCTTTGCGTTAAGCTAGTTAGCATTAGCTGGCGATACTACCTCTTACTTCCTTCATACTGGACGCAGAGACATAAAAATGGTACCCACGAGTTTATCTGACTCTGGGGAAAATCCCAAACTATCCTTTAACAATCACCCATATTAGCAAAAGTTCTTCATTTCATAACCCTGTAGGTTATTCATCGCTATGAACGATATCAACAAAATGTCCATGATGGTCAGTGCAGATCATTTTCAGTTTATCGTCCCAGTTCTATGGAGGACTATACTTTCTTATTCCAATCCCGATGGTGCTATTATCATAATACAATTTCAGACGCAGGTATAAAAGTAGGAGGTTAGAGGCCAATTTACCATCATGGCTTATTGGAACAACATGAACACGTGTGTAAAAGAGCACTAGATACCGCATGGCAAGCCTCATGCAATAATAAATAGCGAAATGACATCACACACATCATACACAAATCAGTCATTTATCTCTACTAATTTGGACAGCATTAAAAGATTGATGCAGATTGAAGTCAGTCTGACGTCATTGAAGTTAATTGGGTGTTTCAATGTGCTTGTTACTGCCAATTTCACCCACAATGTTGCCTGATATTTGTCCCAGCTATCCCCTATCTCAGGCTAGCTTCCAATCATTTGCTTAATAGATATTCAAGACTTGCTATCAGGGCATAATAAATAAATATTGACCCCAAAGACAGATGTCTGCTTTTCAAAATAAATCAATGTTTAAACACAGACACTGAGCAATGCTGATTCTTTGTGATAGTGGTACATTTGTAGTTTTCTCTTTGTAGCTCATTGTAATGTCCGGAGAAACAAGTATGACAATGCAAAGTGGATCACAGTTATGTAACAGTTATGCTCTGAAGACCATGTCCAATATACATTGCCTTGTGAAAGTATTCGGCCCCCTTGAACTTTGCGACCCATTGA
Organism: Oncorhynchus kisutch; assembly: GCF_002021735.2. NCBI lineage: Eukaryota > Metazoa > Chordata > Actinopteri > Salmoniformes > Salmonidae > Oncorhynchus > Oncorhynchus kisutch. The sequence continues at coordinate 26,361,559 of NC_034194.2, read as the reverse complement.
AAGTAAAGGGGCTGAATAATTTTGCACGCCCAATTTTTCAGTTTTTGATTTGTTAAAAAAGTTTGAAATATCAAATAAATGTCGTTCCACTTCATGATTGTGTCCCACTTGCTGTTGATTCTTCACAAAAAAATACAGTTTTATATCTTTATGTTTGAAGCTTGAAATGTGGCAAAATGTCGCAAAGTTCAAGGGGACCGAATACTTTCGCAAGGCACTGTATATATACGGTATATATATATATATGACAGGGATGTGAGCCTTGGCGGGTATCTGAAGTAAATCCTTTGCGTCCGACTCGTGGGTGTGTATATAATTATTTATATATATATACACACACACACACACGAGTCGGACGCAAAGGATTTATATATATATATATATACTGTAAATCCTTTGCAGTATATATATATATATATATATATACACATGAGTAGGACGCAAAGGATTTACTTCAGACACCCGACAAGGCCCAAATCCCTGTCATTCGCATGAGGAAGAGATGGAGATATCGCGGACGTAAGTCGGGGTGCCTCTACCATCAATCCTATTAGCCAACGTGCAATCATTGGATAATAAAATAGTTGAGCTCCAATCAAGACTAACCTACCAACATGACATTAAAAACTGTAATATCTTATGTTTCACTGAGTCGTGGCTGAACAACAACATGTATAACATACAGCTGGCTGGGTTCTGTGCATCGGAAAGATAGAACAGCTGCCTCCGGTAAGACAAGGGGTGGCGGTCTGTGTCTATTTGTAAATAACAGCTGGTGCACAAAATCTAATATTAAGGAAGTCTCAAGGTTTTGCTCACCTGAGGTAGAGTATCTCATGATAAGCTGTAGACTACACTATTTACCAACAGAGTTTTCTTCTATATTTTTCATAGCTGTCTATTTACCACTACAAACCGATTCTGGAACTAAAACCACACTCATCGAGCTGTATAAGGCCATAAGTAAACAAGAAAATGCTCATCCAGAGGTGGCGCTCCTAGTGGCCGGCAACTTTAATGCAGGTACACTTAAATCCGTTTTACCTAATTTCTACCAGCATGTTACATGTGCAACCAGAGGGAAAAAAACTCTAGACCACCTTTACTCCACACACAGAGATGTGTCTCCCTCACCCTCCATTTGGCAAGTCTGACCATAACTCTATCCTCCTGATTCCTGCTTACAAAAACTAAAGCAGGAAGTACCAGTGACTCGCTCAATACGGAAGTGGTCAGATGACGCAGATTCTAAGCTACATGACTCTTTTGCACAGACTGGAATATATGTTATATATGTTCCGGGATTCTTCCGATGGCATTGAGGAGTACACCACATCAGTCACTGGCTTCGTTAATCGATGACGTCGCCCCCACAGTGACTGTACGTACATACCCCAACCAGAAGCCATGGATTACAGGCAACATCCGCACTGAGCTAAAGGGTAGAGCTGCCGTTTTCAAGGAGCGGGACTCTAACACAGAAGCTTATAAGAAATCTCGCTAGACCCTCGAGCCATCTAACAGGCAAAGGGTAAATACAGGACTAAGATTGAATTGTACTGCACCAACTACGAGGATGTGGCAGGACTTGCAAACTATTACGAACTACAAAGGGAAGCCCAGCTGCGAGGTGCGCAACACTGAAGCATGCATGAGAGCACCAGCTGTTCCGGACGACTGTGTGATTGTGTGATCACGCTTTCGTTAGCCGATGTGAGTAAGACCTTTAAAGAAGTCAACATTCACAAGGCCACAGGGCCAGACAGATTACCAGGACATGTACTCCAAGCATGCGCTGACCAACTGGCAAATTACTTCACTGACATTTTCAACCTGTCCCTAACCGAGTCTGTAATACCAACATGTTTCAAGCACACCACCATAGTCCCTGTGCCCAAGAACACTGCCTACATGTCTGTAGCCATGAAGTGCTTTGAAAGGCTGGTCATGGCCCACATCAACACCATTATCCAAGAAACCCTAGACCCACTCCAATTTGCAAACCAGATCCAACAGATCCACAGAGGACGCAATCTCTATTGCACTCCACACTGCCCTTTCCCACCTGGACAAAAGGAACACCTACGTGAAAACGCTACTCATTGACTATGGCTCAGCATTCAACACCATAGTGCCCTCAAAGCTCATCACTAAGCTCAGGACCTGGGACTAAACACCCCCCTCTGCAACTGGATCCTGGACTTCCTGACAGGCCACCCCAGGGGTGTGTGCTCAGTCCCCTCCCGTACTCCCTGTTCACCCATTACTGCATGGCCAAGCACGACTCCAACACCATCATTAAGTTTGCCGATGACAGCTTTTAGGGGAGGAGGTCAGAGACCTGGCAGTGTGGTGCCAGGATAACAACCTCTCCCTCAACGTGATCAAGACAAAGGAGATGATTGTGGACTACAGGAAAAGGAGTGCTGAGAACGCCCCCATTCTCATCGACGTGGCTGTAGTGGAGCAGGTTGAGAGCTTCAAGTTCCTTGGTGTCCACATCACCAGCAAACTATCATGGTCCAAACATACCAAGACCGTCGTGAAGAGGGCATGACAACGCCTATTCCCTCTCAGGAGACTGAAAAGATTTGGCATGGGTCCTCAGATCCTCAAAAAGTTCTACAGCTGCATCGAGCTGCATCTAACGAGAGCTGACTGGTTGCATCACTGCCTGGTATGGCAACTGCTCAGCCTTCGACAACATGACACTACAGAGGTTAGTGTTAAAGTGTTAAACAAATCAAAATATATTTTATATGAGAATGCCATGAGTGTGCAAAGCTATAATCAAGGCAAAGGGTGGCTACTGCGCCTGTCTCCGATCACTATACAACGTGACATGTCCAAACTTTTGACTGGTACTCTATATATAAAGTCCTAATGCATGCAAGAGGATGGTTAAGACAGGTACAGATGTAAAATCTTAATTTGAGCCAGTTTGCTACAGCAGGAAAATAATCCCGCGTCAACAGAAAATGTGAATTATTATGTGGATTGTAATTGATGGACATTTTTGTAGGATACATTTTGTGGAAATGAATAGAAATTACAAAATGACAAACTTCCCAGTACATTTTAAACCACGACAAGTTTAAAATGTCCTGGATTGCAGGAAATCTTCTTGCAACAGGTTGATCAAATTAAGATCCTACATCTGTATGGCTGTAGTAGAGAATTTATGAGGCAGAATAATGCAGATTGGATTATCATAGCGACTGAGTAAAGGCACAGTGAAAGAAGAGTTTATTAATTAAAACAAAACAAAATTAAAATGCAGAATGTACACTGAATGTTATGCAGCTAATGAGGAGTGTTAACGACTGAGATGGAGAAAAAAGAGACACGAAGAACGAAGGAGGAGACATGAAATGAAGCAAGCAGGCCAAAGTAACTTCAATCAAAGAAGTGGTTTATTCCACAACTCAAATTTCTACTGTAGCAGATTGCACATCTTTTAGAACAGTTATGACACACACACATAGAACAGAACAGAGAGAAAACATAGACAGAGAAGTCAATGATTCAAGCAAAGGTTTGAGTTAAGATTGAAGATAACTCAACTTTAGGCGGAAAGCAAAGCAAGTCTTTTTAAGGAGTTATAACTTTGCACTAAACGTTCTCACAAATATAGATCTGAAATACACTTCCATAATTAGAAAAGATGCTTTTTTATATATATCCACTATCATTAAAAAAACAAACATTTGAATCCAAGACTTTTGGGGGTTGTTTAGGCACATACGATCATTGTGTAACATGGTCATTATTGAAAATAAACACATTTTGTTGAGAGATTGAGCCAGCACTAGGCTAATGGAAGCAGAGTGGTCCACTCCCGCACCACCTACAGAGCCATACTACAGTCAATTATTGGGCAGTGACTTAATACTTTACAAGATCTCCGCTTTTACAATAACACCTTTCAAAAGAAACACTCTCTCATCGTGTCATAATCGGACTGGTCTCCCAGCAACCACTCAACCTCCTGGGGCGGAGGATGAGGAGTAGGGGCTCTCTGTCCATTGTGAGATGGGAGGAACATCGGCACTGGGATTGAGTTGACCAGAGTAGTTGGGTGCATTTGAGATGTGGGGTGTTGTTCCCTTTGTACATAGGGCCTCATTGTAGGGTAGACTAGTGATCTAGGCCTGGGGGTCAGAGTCTTGTCCCCTAGGATAGGGCTTCTGCAGTGAAGACAGAGACAGCCTGGAGATGGAGAGAGCAGTGGAAAGAGAGAGTGGAGTGACAATGAGAAAAAGAAACAGAAAAAAGGAGATGCATCACTCCCCTCACTACGACACTACGCAGCTAGGTGGGGTGGAGGTGAGTGGGGGTGTGAAGAGACAGCCTGGAGATGGAGAGAGCAGTGGAAAGAGAGAGTGGAGTGGCAATGAGAAAAATAAACTACGCAGGTAGGTGGGGCGGAGGTGAGAGGGGGTGTGAAGTGGGTGGAGCTAGGAGACAGACATGGCGGATAAAGAGTGGAGGTTTGATTGGCTGGCCTTGGTCCAATGGAGAGTGATGACGGATGGTTCATGTTAGAATGCAGAAGCATAGCATGGCAGAGTAGGTGGAAGAGGAATCATAGGAGCCACAGTCACTGTAGTGCTAGACTAGGCCCAGGCTAGGCTAACACCAGGCTAATCCCATTATCGGAAAGCTATGCTAGGCTAGTCATTACCATTCTCCAGGTTCTCATTGCTCTCATAGCAGCCAGAGTCACGTGGTGAGTCGCCCACCAGGATGTGGCCCTCTGATAGTAGCTTCTCCTGAGAGCCTGACAGGCCGCTCCGCTCAGGGTCGCTGCTGCCTACAGACACACACAACACACAGAAACCATATAGTCAGATATACAGAAACTTACACAACAATGTAGTGTAGGAATCATAGAGACAATGCAGTCAAACAGACAGAGCGAAAGGTTTGTGTGAGTGTGTGCGTGCGTGCGCACGTGAGTTCATGTGTGTGTGTGTACTCACTGTCATACTCTTGCAGTAGCTCCACAGCGGTGAGCAGCACAGCTCTGTGTTGAGGGTCTTTGATGTTGAGCTCATCTAGATCCTCCCCCTCCAGCAGCTTGAAGGTGTCCAGGTCCTCATAACCGTTAAACAGGAAGGTAGGCATGTGCTCCTGGAGGAGAGGCGATGAGAAAGAAGAGGAGAGGGGAGAGAAGAGGCTCTGGTTATCTCATGTTCTTTACAACTGATTCCAGATAGTTTTTTCCTACCCCTTGCGTGACTGTAACTGTTATAAGCTAAACAGATAAAATGGCCTATCACCAGTTTTCAAAGACATGGGCAAAATGTTAATCTTGCAAAAACATACACAAAGAAATTGACCAATGTGGCTACAGAAAAGGAGGGAAGAGTTGGGAAGGGTGGGAAAGAGAGGGATGAGGTAGAGGAGATTCTCTACCACACCTTTCACCACAGGCGACAAGGAGGATACACACACAATTTAACAAGAGCACAAAGCTAGTCATTACACCCTGTGGTGTTATCTCTTGGTGGGAGGACACCAGAAATCACGGTCTAAAATATCACACTACACCCTCTGTGTGTTTCGGGAACAGGCACAGCTAAAGTTAACATCTCAGCCCTTTCAACAAGGAGATTGTGGAAACTGGTTCAGTCTAAAGTTTTGTCCAACCCACACATCTAAAGGGTAGAATACACACAGACTGCATGTCACCACTGTAACCACGGAGACTTCCGTCCTTAGCTAAAACTGACTTTCAGCTCTATTTCTGCTAAGATAAAGAAGGATGAGACAAAACCAAAGACCACTACGCTACACAACCTTCTCATTTGAAGGATCTTCATCTTTCATGTAACATCCTAGCATATTTGAAGGTAAAAGCATATTTGAAGGTAAAAGCACATTTGCTATAAGACACCCCTACAATCAAGTTGAAATGGAAGATTTCAAAAGAGAAAACATAGATCAAAATATAAAAAAGATGGCTACTCCGAAGCGCACTCCACTTTGTCGTTGTGTTTTTAGCAACGCCCTGACCACAATGAGCTCTGTTTTATGTAGAATTAGTCAGCAAGGTTATTACGGCGTCTTACTCTTCTTACATACTGTATCCTTGATTCAATCACCAGTAAACCTGCATCAGTAAATGTATCTCAACTCGCTAACCAAATCTGGACAAAAACCTTTTCCCTAGTTCTCCTTTTAAATAAACAAAAGAGAAATCTAAATAAATACTTGCCAAAAACACTCATTTATCCAGAGCGTGACATGAAACAGAAACAGAACAAGGTGGAACAGTCTCAGTATAATGTCTTCGCATGGTCACCAGTTGTTAATGGTAGGTTTAGGAGGATGTGTGTTTAGTCTGCTCTCCCACTCCCCGAACTCACAACTACGTATGTGACGACGGAGATGACATGTGTACCTTGATGCACATGTACTGTATATAGTAGGATAGTAGTAGACTTATGGGAGGTCTTCAACCCTGTAATATAGTCTCTGCTCTGCCCAGGCAATGATCATGTACCGTTATGTTACTTATGTCCTTGAGTAGGGGAGAGCCAGGGACATAGCCTAGTCTGTAATCTGTCATGTCAGAGCTTCATCAGGCTGGGCTCATCCAGAAACAGCCCACCTACGGTGCTCTCTCCCTGGGGAGGCTGAGCTGCCTAGAATGGGTGGTTGACAGAAGAGGCAGGGTGTTTTTTTTAGATGGTTAGGATATGATTCTGACTGTAGGAGGGAAGTTGCAGGACTGCTATTCACCTTGTACAGAACACCTTAGCATTGGTGTGTGAGGTTTGTATAGAGTTGTGTGTATGTGTATTCGTGTGCATGTTTGTGAGTGTGTTAAACAAATGCATGTGTGTTTGTGTGTAAAGGAGTGTGTGTCCAGTGTATACCTTGAGGTTGATGCGTTCCAGCAGCTCTTCTACAGAGGTGGGTTTGGGAGGTCTGCCCTTCCTCCTTCTCCTCACGGGTCTCTTGGGCTTCTCCTCCTCCTCACTCAGCACGTCCACATAGATGAACTTAAAGGTGCCCACCTTGTTATTGAGCAGGCCCATCCACGTCCCCATGGGTGGCTTACTGATGATGTCGATCACATCCCCTTTCTGGAAGACACAAAACACATTCACATGAGAAAACGCTAAAACTATCGCTCATCAAGTGTGTGTGTGCGTGTGTGTGTGTGTGTGTGTGTGTGTGTGTGTGTGTGTGTGTGTGTGTGTGTGTGTGTGTGTGTGTGTGTGTGTGTGTGTGTGTGTGTGTGTGTGAATACGGTGTGTTGAGGGTGTATATGAATTCAGGGTTGTGCTTATGAGTCAATAAGTGTCTATGTGTTGCCCTTCATTTGAGAGAATTAGTACTGTAGGGACTGTGTGTTTATACGTGTGGAGGTGAGTAAGTGTATGTTACCTTTAGTTTGAGGGAATCGGAATCGTAGGGGCTAGGGGTAAAGTCAGTGTGTACTCGTGCTCTGCCACAGAAGGGCCCTCTGTAGGGAGGCTCCTCGTCATCTCCATCCTCAGACTTAACACTCTCTCTGTTACTGGCTGACGAGTCTGTGGTGCTGACCGTCTGACCACCTGGAACATACAATGCAAGGACCACACACGGTCAAACCACAGATATACATTTCATATCATCCAAATAGATGTATTCAATACTAATGTGTAGTGAGTGTTTTGAAACTGAGCAAGTGAACATCAATTTATTTTAAATGAGAGAGTTAGATGTACTCATCTATTCACACAAAGCCAGAGTATGTGTGAATACACATTAATAACAGCCTATCACTTGTAGCCAGTGTGTATATTACGTGCTGCTGTCTACCCATAGAAGTCTCTCTGGATGTCTGATCTGTAATGATGAGTGTAGGAAGCAGAGAGAAAAGCCTTCCTATTTAATAATTAGCTTGTGTCTCAGCCTCTCCGGCCCTAGGGGCCCAGGCCAACACCAGTCAACAAGGGACACTCTCTCTCATTAACTAACAAATAAACACCAACCCAGCCCTCACAGACCTTAGTCTAACTCTAACCTCAAGACACAAGAGACAGACAGAATAATTATACATGTGTTCAGACAACTTCTATCTTTTTTGAACCGTATTTAACTAGACAAGTTGTCTGAACACATGTCAGGGTAAGATCATGGTCAGTCACAACGTGAGAAGATGTCACATGTCATCTCTGAACCCTCCAATGGGAGTAGGTGTGGTTGTGACACGGAGCTATAACTTGGAGTTCAGATCATAACAATGATGATGAGATGTATACTAGCTGACACAGCAGGCTTGATAAGGGGTTAAGTCTGTATAAGAATGTTGCCAGAGAGATGTAATGACAGTGCCCCCTTGTGTCTTAATGTGTACTGTACCACACACACACACACACACACACACACACACACACACACACACACACACACACACACACACACACACACACACACACACACACACACACACAGAGTTCTTACTCATGGAGCTTTGTCCACTGAGGGAGCTCCGGAGGCTCTCCACGGATCCTCCAGCCTTTAGCTTGGGTTTCTCCAGAGAGTCTGTGTCTGGCTGAGGGGACTGGGGGGAGCTGGGAGTCCCGTCTGGGCTCGACTGAAGGGTGGGAGAGGAGTGGGGCAGAAAGGTAGAAGTGGAGAGCAGAGGGGTGAGAGAGAGAGAGATGAAGAAAGAGATGGAGAGAGAAACAGATGTCAACGTGATACAGTATCAGTCACATATTCCAAGATGGCGTAGCAGTGGGGATGTCTGTTTTGATTGTCTTGTCCCGTCCCTTGTATATTTAGTTTTTCTTCGTATATGTGTATTATTTTTCCATCAACGGACTGAATATACTCTCCTGCAACCCGCCTCACCCAATGTGGTAAGGATGTGCTATTTTTTACACTTTTGAACCGGAATCCCCTTCAGAAGCTAGCGGTCATCACCTCACCCCAGGCAGCTCCTGCCAGTCTGCACAGCGCGATATCTACCCAGAGCATATCGGACTGCTCTTCTCTACCACATCTCCGGAATCCTATCGCAAACTCTGAACCTTTACTGCGGATCATCGCAGCTAGCTGGCAGCTATCCGAGCGGCTACTCCTATCTAACGTCTTGAAGCAAGCACCAGTTAGCCTGGAGTTAGCCTTGAACTAGGCCATTCTCACGGCTACCCGAAGAAATTCCATCAAGCAATCCCTGGGCTTCAATTACCTCTTTTGCCAATTGGCCTGGACCCTTTTCTGCCAACACGGAGCCCCGTCCATCCATCACGACTGGTCTACCAATGTAACCGTCCGAGGGGATTTCATAAGACTGTCTCGTTGCGAGGTTCCCCTGAGGCCCATCTGCTAGCCTGCTGCCAGCCCCGGCCTGGTAGATGTCTGAATCGCCGTGCCTCCAGCTCACCTAGCTACTCACTGGACCCTATGATCACTTGGCTACACATGCCTCTCCCTAATGCCAAAATATGCCTTGTCTATTGCGGTTTTGGTTAGTAATTTTTATCTTATTTCACTGTAGAGCCCCCGGCCCTGCGCAATATGCCTTAGCTAGTCCTTATGTTACACCCCCCACACAGGCGGTGACTGCACCTGGCTTAAATGGTGCCTCTAGAGACAAAAACCGCTCTCAACGTCACCCAATGCCTAGGCTTATTTCCACTGTACTCACATCCTACCATACTCTTGTCTGTACATTATGCCTTGAATCTATTCTTCCGCGCCCAGAAACCTGCTCCTTTTACTCTGTTCTGAAGGCAGTCCAGTTCTTTTAGCCTTTAGCCATACTCTTATCCTACTCCTCCTTTGTTCCTCTGGTGATGCAGAGTTTAACCGGTGCAGCCCCCAGCATCACTCCCATTCCCCAGGCGCTCTCATTTGTTGACTTCTGTAACCGGAAAAGCATTGGTTTCACGCATGTTAACATTAGAAGCCTCCTCCCTAAGTTTGTTGAGATGAGTAATGTAGGGTATGTAAACATTATATTAAGTAGCATTGTTTAAAGTGGCTAGTGATATTTTTACATAAATTTCCATTATTAAAGTGTCTGGAGTTGAGTCAGTGTGTTGGCAGCAGCCATTCAATGTTAGTGGTGGCTGTTTAACAGTCTGATGGCCTTGAGATATAAGCTATTTTTCAGTCTCTCGGTCCCTGCTTTGATGCACCTGTACTGATCTCGCCTTCTGGATGATAGCGGGGTGAACAGGCAGTGGCTCGGGTGGTTGTTGTCCTTGATGATTTTTATGGCCTTCCTGTGACATCGGGTGGTGTAGGTGTCCTGGAGGGCAGGTAGTTTGCCCCCGGTGATGCGTTGTGCAGACCTCACTACCCTCTGGAGAGCCTTACGGTTGTGGGCGGAGCAGTTGCCGTACCAGGCGGTGATACAGCCCGCCAGGATGCTCTCGATTGTGCATCTGTAGAAGTTTGTGAGTGCTTTTGGTGACAAGCCAAATTTCTTCAGCCTCCTGAGGTTGAAGAGGCGCTGCTGCTCCTTCTTCACGACGCTGTCTGTGTGGGTGGACCAATTCAGTTTGTCTGTGATGTGTACGCCGAGGAACTTAAAAGTTACTACCCTCTCCACTATACCTTCTCAATTATCATAGATTTATCAGTGGTGACAGTTCCCTATCTCTGCAGTAGATTGCAACTTCGCCCCCTTTGGCAGTTCTATCTTGTCAGAAAATGTTATAGTTAGGGATGGAAATTTCTGGATTTTTGGTGGCCTTCCTAAGCCAGGATTCAGACATGACTAGGACATCCGGGTTTGCGGAGTGTGCTGAAGCAGTGTATATGTATATACTGTACTCTATATCATCTACTGCATCTTTATGTAATACATGTTTCACTAGCCACTTTAAACTATGCCAATTTGTTTACATACCCTACATTACTCATCTCATATGTATATACTGTACTTGATCTACTGCATCTTGCCTATGCCGTTCTGTACCATCACTCATTCATATATCTTTATGTACTGTACATATTCTTTATCCCTTTACACTTGTGTGTATAAGGTAGTAGTTTTGGAATTGTTAGGTTAGATTACTCATTGGTTATTACTGCATTGTCGGAACTAGAAGCACAAGCATTTCGCTACACTCGCATTAACATCTGCTAACCATGTGTATGTGACAAATAAAATTTGATTTGATTTGATAATCGATCATTTAAAGAAGCATTTTTCCACAGCTGGCCATGCTTTCCACCTGGCTACCCCTACCCTGGCCAACATCTCAGCACCCCCTGCGGCAACTTGCCCACCCCCCCCTCGCTTCTCCTTCACCCAAATCCAGACAGCTAATGTTCTGCAAAATCTGGATCCCTACAAATCAGCTGGGCTAGACAATCTGGACCCTCTCTTTCTAAATTTATCCGCCGAAATTGTTGCAACCCCTATTACTAGCCTATTCAACCTCTATTTCGTTTCATCTGAGATTCCCCAAAGATTGGAAAGCTGCTGCTGTCATCCCCCTCTTCAAAGGGGGAGACACTCTAGACCCAAACTGTTATAGACCTATATCCATCCTGCCCTGCCTTTCTAAAATATTTGACAGCCAAGTTGATAAACAGATCACCGACCATGTCGATTCCCACCGTACCTTCTCCACTATGCAATCTGGTTTCCGAGCTGGACATGGGTACACCTCTGCCACGCTCAAGGTCCTAAGCCATATCATAACCGCCATCGATAAAAGACAGTACTGTGCAGCCGTCTTCATCGACCTGGCCAAGGCTTTCGATTCTGTCAATCACAGCATTCTTATCGACAGACTCAGTAGCCTTGGCTTCTCAAATGACTGCCTTGCCTGGTTCACCAACTACTTCACAGATAGAGTTCAGTGTTTCAAATCGGAGGGCCTGTTGTCTGGACCTCTGGCAGTCTCTATGGGGGTACCACAGGGTTCAATTCTCGGGCCGACTCTTTTCTCTGTATATATCAATGATATCACTCTTGCTGCTGGTGATTCTCTGATCCACCTCTACACAGACGACACCATTCTGTATACATCTGGCCCTTCTTTGGACACTGTGCTAACAAACCTCCAAAAGAGCTTCAATGCCATACAACACTCCTTCCGTGGCCTCCAACTGCTCTTAAATGCTAGTAAAACTAAGTGCATGCTCTTCAAACGATTGCTGCCCGCAACCTCCCGCCCGACTAGCATCACTACTCTGGACGGTTGTGAACTAGAATATGTGGACAACTACAAATACCTAGGTGTCTGGTTAGACTATAAACTCTCCTTCCAGACTCACATTAAGCATCTCCAATCCAACATTAAATCTAGAATCGGCTTCCTATTTCGCAACAAAGCCTCCTTCACTCATGCCGCCAAACATACCCTCGTAAAACTGACTGTCCTACAGATCGTTGACTTCGGCGATGTCATTTACAAAATAGCCCCCAACACTCTACTCAGCAAACTGGATGTAGTCTATCACAGTGCCATCCGTTTTATCACCAAAGTCCCATATACTACCCACCACTGCGACCTGTATGCTCTCGTTGGCTGGCCCTCGCTTCATATTCGTTGCCAAACCCACTGGCTCCAGGTCATCTATAAGCCTATGCTAGGTAAAGCCCCACTTTATCTCAGATCACTGGTCACCATCGCAACACCCACCCGTAGCATGCGTTCCAGCAGGTATATTGCACTGGTCATCCCCAAAGCCAACACTTCCTTTGTCCGCCTTTCCTTCCAGTTCTCTGCTTCCAATGATTGGAACAAATTGCAAAAATCACTGAAGCTGGAGACTTATATCTCCTTATCTAACTTTAAGCATCAGCTGTCTGAGCAGCTTACCGATCACTGTACCTGTACACAGCCAATCTGTAAATAGCACACCCAACTACCTCATCCCAATATTATGACTTACCCTCTTGCTCTTTTGCACCCCAGTATCTCTACTTGCACATCATCATCTGCACAAATATCACTCCAGTATTAATGCTAAATTGTAATTATTTTCGCCTCTAGGGCCTATTTATTGTCTTACCTCCCTACTCTTCTACATCTGCACACACTCAACATAGATTTTTCTATTTAAAAAAAAGTATTTTGTGTTATTGACTGAAAATAAAACATAACAGTAGCTTTACTGAAGGAGAATTCACCACAGCCACTAGATGGCAGCGTGGCATGTAAAATAGCCTCACTAAAGTTAGAGCTCATCAAGTCTCCTACCCGCTCCTTCCAAGCAACACATTCATGACTAATTCAACCTTTTTCTGGGTCAAAGGACTGAAGTTCCAAAAATCTCTTCTGTTTATCTCTGAGGGAACAATTTTCAGCGCGCAGTCAACAGATTGTGCCACTCCCAAGGCTTACTTAGTGTACCCTCTGACAGCCTAGATACCAGGCCAAAACCTATACTGTATTGTGATATTTGACAATGTGAATATGGTATGAATGCCACACACACACGCACGCACACACACACACACACAAAGTCCCAGAGCCAAAGCCCCCATGTCTTAGAGCTCTGGCCTGGCCTGTGGGATGCTTGCCTCACTGGATGAGCTCAGATCCTCCTAAACACACCCTACCCTCCACCTAGAGTCCAATCCTGGGCCTGAGAAAGCTGAGACCCGAGTGTGGACAGCTCCAAAATATTCCCAGCTGCGTGTGTGTGACGTCTGACTGTTTGTATGTGTGTGTCACACATCTGTTTGTGTGTGAGAGAGCTGGGTGTCTACTTTGTAACCAACAGAAACATGTCCACACACACACACACACACACACAAGCACACACACGCACACATGTAGAGCCCATAATGAGAGCAGAACAACAATGGGGAGAATTCAGTCAACTAGGATCAAGCCTTTTTATTCTATGAAACTTGAAATCTTTGTGAATTATAGGTTTGAACGCCTGTGTGTGTGTGTGTGTGTGTGTGTGTGTGTGTGTGTGTGTGTGTGTGTGTGTGTGTGTGTGTGTGTGTGTGTGTGTGTGTATGTGTGTACCTGTTCAGACAGTGAGCTGCTGTACTTCTTGGACATGCGTTTTCTCATGGTCTCTTTGACGGACTTCACCTTCTTCCCCAGAGAGATACGAGACGTGTTGGGAGACTTGACTACCTCCCGGTATACAGCCTCTGGATCCTTACTCTGAGAGAAGGAAGGAGGGAGAGTGGAAAGAGAAAACAGAGACAGAAAGAGAGAGAGAATGTGTTTGACTTCTCTCAGCATTGCGCCCCCTCAACCCTGAGTCATCAGTAATGTGGTAGTACTTACATTGTGCTCTGAGCCTGCACTGACCACATGGAGTGACCTGTTGGACAGGTCAAACCCTCCAAAACTACATGTCCTCTGTTAAAGGGAGAGGAAGGAGAGCCAGAGAGAGAGTCAGAGAGAGAGAGAGAGTCAGAGAGAGAGAGAGAGAGAGAGAGTCAAAGAGAAAGAGAGTCAGAGAGAGGGTCAGAGAGAGAGTCAGAGAGAAAGAGAGTCAGACAGAGAGAGTCAGAGAGAGAGAGAAAGAGAGAGTCAGAGAGAGCGAGAGAGTCAGCGAGAAAGAGAGAGAGGTAGGAAAGATTTAAAATAAACAGAAGACAGAATTAAAAATAAATTTGAATCTATTCAAATGACATCAACTCTTATCCATGCCCAGTATGAGTCAAATCACAATGATTCATGCTTGGCGGAGTCATAATGGCAGCAGGATGATTCAGGGCTGTATGTTATATATGGGTTTGTGAGAGTTACCGCCTGGCTGTACGTGTATGTCATGTTATGGCCTCATATGGGAGGGGCAACAGAAGTGACGTGATGTGAAACTGAAATGCATTTCTGTTTATTACATAATGTACATTAGTTATTGTGTGATCAAACTTAAACGAGGTGTTTGATCATCCATGAAGAATTGAATGGGAGTCACTGTTATTCTGCAGGTTTACGTTACTGGGAAGCAAGCACAGAATGAAATGAAATCATTTGGTTAGATGTGGTCACACTGAAATATAACAAACTATGGCCCAACACAACCACTCCCTTGGGTTTAATTAGGAAGGTAGGTTCTCTGGAAACACAAACATTGAGATATGAATACCTTTACACTGGGTTATGTTATAGAAAGGGAAGGATTGGGGGGAGGTTAGGAGGTAACTTCTCACAGAAAATATAATGTATCAGACTGAAGGATATGCAGGGGGTTATCTAGATTCTCTCTCCATTTGATAAAGATAGAACCAGCCATGAGGGTATGAGGAAGTTATTGCGGAGGAGAATGATAGGTTGTTTTATAATTGAACTAGCTTTGACCTCCAGGCCTCTCTTTGGGTTAGAATTGTATTAAGAAGCAAAAGCACTGATGCATACACACCCCATATATAGTATCTCAGGTAGTGAAGCGTTACTAATTAAATCTGCTCTTCCCGTTACAGGGCATTCCTAATTTACTCTAGCAGTTTCCGACAACAGTCCCAGGTTTCGTTTAATCCTTGAGATGACTTGTTTTATGGTATGTGTGAGACCCCCGTCTCTTTCGTGTCCATATCCGCAGTTCCAAAGTGTGGCGAAGAGAAGCAATTGAGAAGCGTCCAAAAAGAAGTCTACAGATGGAGCGATGCTGGTGGATATATTCAATGGAATGGTCATGCACTCAGAAAACCATCTTCCACATGACAGTAAAACAAAAAAAAGAGAAAGAAAATGCCACTACATCTGTAACCATGCCGACGAAGGCACGATCAAAAAGATAAAACCCCCCAAAAAAGAGAACAGAAGGAATGAATAAAAATGTCTATGGATGAAGTACCACATCCAATGATTGACAAGTGAAAGCCAGTATTCAGGCTTCTTCAAGGCTGCAGAATATCTCTGTTTAACTTCACTGTGTCGATCGAAATTGTCTTTCAGTAGGATTCCTACTATCAACACTAAAACTTCCATGCTAGATTTGTATTGACCTGTGATCAAACTTTCACACACTGACCAAACCTTATCATTACATCTGTCTCAATGATATGTGGAGGCTTGTTTGGCCTGGCCAGTCCAGACCATCTAGCTGGGCTTATGGCCACTGTCACAGTCCCAGATCTTTTTCCTTTTCTTTCACACTGAGCTGGAAAAGAGATCACTCTGTTCCCCTTCTACTGAACCCAGACACACAGAGGAGAGAGAAGCTAAGAGGAGGGAGGGATAGAAAAGGATGGAGAAAGCTAGAAAGAAGAAAGGAGAGAGAATGTGTCTGTCAAGTGTGTCTGTCAGCCCCTGAGCAGTGACCCAACACAACTGTGTCTCTGTCTCTTCCACAACCGTGTCTCTGTCTCTTCAGCCTGTTCTGACTCAGCAGACTCCCAACAGGGTTTGGGCTGGGTGACATTTTCAAATGCCAGTTATACATCCTCTGCTGTTACACTGGTATCCACTGTTAACCTCCTAAGTGGAACACCCCATTACTATTTCATATCACATTAAAATGAACTAAGACGCCAAAAGCTTTCATATTTAAAGATTGTGTAATGTTCTGTTTCTTTATGGAGGTCTGTATTAAAGCAGAGGAGAAGGAAACATCATCCACCCTGTGTCTGTATCTAAGCCTCAGGGCTACTCTGCAGCCTTGGAGGTGCCTTGGTCCGCCTGGCCAGGCGGAGGCGCTGCCTAGCCCGCCCCCGCCCTGCTGTACAGTAGAACTCACAGACTTCTGCTGGATGCGTAAGAGCACGCGCTTGGTGCAGCGGTCCACGCTGGCCGCCCACTTCCTGTCCGCCTCCCTGTCCTCCTCCAACAGGCAGCGGCGCTCGGCACGGCTGAGGGTGACGGGCCGGACCAGCTGGGCCCAGTTGAGGTGGCCGTAGAGGCTGCGCTCCACCACGTACGTGATGTTCAGTTCGCTCACCGCCGTCCGGCCGCGGAGCCTGCGAGGGGGGAATGCCCAGCCCCCACACCCCCCTCCACCCAGCGTACCACCCTTAGCCTTGGCCAGGTCACAACGGGCGGGGGGCGAGGGGGAGGAACAGGAGGAGGGCACCCCTGGTGTTTTGACGCAGTTCCGGGAGCGCTGGTAGAGCAGGTGTTTGGTGGAGTAGGCGTAATTGGGGTCAGGCTTCCTGAGCCAGCTGGTGTGGTGACGGGCGGATTTGGGGCTACCCTGGGAGACATCATCGAGGGCAACAAGGAGGCAGGGCTGGGGGTGTGGTTTGGGGCGTGGCCGGGTGAGGCCGTAGAAACCGTAGAGTGTGTCATTACTTACCCCATGGGAGAGAGAGGTCAGGGCTTTCCGCATCTCGCCCTCCGTCATGGAGTGCGACACCTTCTCTTCGGCCTCGGCACCACAGCCTTCCAGCTCTGAGAAGGAGGATCCACTACCTCCCACCCCGACGGCTCCCAAACCCTCAGGCCCAGCAGCGAGTCTCCTGGGAGGCCGGATGAGGCCGTGGGTGCTGCTGGACTTAGAGAAGGCCTTGACCAGCTTGTGTCCGGACCAGGTAGTGTCCAGGCTGCTGGAGGAAGGGGAGGTGGTCAAGCTGTCTGTGTCCCCATCCAGAGAGAGCTGGTCCTGGGTCAGGGAGGACATGGAGGCATCCTGGGGCAGGCAGGACTTCTTCAGGACCCCTGTGTACAAGGCTGTGTTGTCCTCACAGGTAGGAGATGCCTCTAAGCTCAGAGAATCTTCAGGGAGGAGAGGAACATCACATCATTTATCCATTACAGAGTAACCTCAAAAAGAGCAAAAACACTTCTATCCCATTCACATTTCCACTGAATGTTTACAAAGTGCTGTTGAAAAATTTAATTTCTGTTTCAGGATTTCTGTTACGAGATTTCTGAATATACAGTATGGAGTCCATACTAACTCAAACGGTGTATTCAGAAATCCCTATGGACATGTGCCGTACCTTCGGAGCCGTGTTTCTTGCCCTCTTCCACCTTGATGAGTTTCTTCCTGACGCGGCGGGTAGAGTTGACCAGCTTGTGGAGCCGTTTGAACTTCATTGAGTCCTCTGTCTGCTCATCATCAGACTGCTCCCGAGACTGAGAGGGAGAGAGGGGACGTCACAGGAAGTCCAAGACACACTGTCGTACAGGGACCCCTAGAACCCTAGCCATAGCCCAGTGACCCATATCCACACACAAGAGGGGTACTAGCCTACAAATGTATTAAGTCTTCAATTGCTCTTTTCCAACCTTTATGAAACAACATTGTGGTGTAGGTGTCATTCACTGAAGTCTTGGGGAAACTCACATCCCCATTCATTCATACACGTAAAGCACACCGTTTTGGACGTAGGGTCACATGGTAGGGGTTGGTGACAGTTATGATGCACATTTTAGGATGGACATAGTTAGTGATTTGAGAGTATGGAGAGAGAGTTGGGGGGTTGGGGGAACATATATAGTACTGTAGGTCACATTGTAGGGCACATTGTAGGACACATTGTAGGATACATTGTAGGACATTTGCATTGCATGACATTTAATATTAAAAACATATTCAGGTCACATGAAAAAACGAGCCAAAACAACAAAAACCCTGAACCAGAGAGGACGATGAGGAGTTGCCACAGATATTCACCACAGATATTCAGGGAGCTTGGTATGTGTGGTGTGTGTCTCTAGATCAGGCTCTAGACTGAGTGCTGCCTGTTGGAATGAGCCTGGAGCTGTTTATTACCCAATAGACACTAAATGGAGGCTCCGTGGCATTGTGCTGAGGTACACAGAGCTCCATTATGAGTGTGTGTGTGTGTGTGTGTGGACTGTGGAGAGAGGAGGGAAGTTCAATTGGGCATTACGATGGCATTAAAAATCTCTACAGTGGAGCAGAAACAGAGGGAACAATGATGTCACCAAATGCTTCATTAATATGATGATGATGTCACCAAATGCTTCATTACTATGATGATGATGGCGCCGGAAGCTTCATTACTATGATGATAATGGCGCCGGAAGCTTCATTAATATGATGATGATGGCACCGGAAGCTTCATTACTATGATGATGATGGCGCCGGAAGCTTCATTAATATGATGATGATGGCGCCGGAAGCTTCATTACTATGATGATGATGGCGCCGGAAGCTTCATTAATATGATGATAATGGCGCCGGAAGCTTCATTAATATGATGATGATGGCGCCGGAAGCTTCATCAATATGATGATGATGGCGCCGGAAGCTTCATTAATATGATGATGATGGCGCCGGAAGCTTCATTAATATGATGATGATGGCGCCGGAAGCTTCATTAATATGATGATGATGGCGCCGGAAGCTTCATTAATATGATGATGATGGCGCCGGAAGCTTCATTAATATGATGATGATGGTGCCGGAAGCTTCATTACTATGATGATGATGGCGCCGGAAGAGGCGGCTGCCGTTTTACAGGCTCCTAACCAAGTGTGCTATTGTGTGTGTTTTTTGCATTATTTGTAACTTATTTCATACATAATGTTTCTGCCACCGTTATGACTGAAAATAACTTCTGGATATCAGGACAGCGATTACTCACCTCGAACTGGACAAAGACTTTTTCATTAACGAGTCGGACGCAAAGGATTTACTTCGGACACCCGACAAGGCCCACATCCCCGTCATTCACATGAAGAAGAGACGGAGATATCGGGGACGTAGGTCGGGGTGCCTTGTAAGGATCCCCCTCTACCATCAGTACTATTAGCCAACGTGCAATCAATGGATAACAAAATGGATGAGCGCCGATCAAGGCTACCAACATGATATTAAAAACTGTAATATCTTATGTTTCACTGAGTCGTGGCTGAACAACAACATGGATAACATACAGCTGGCTGGGTTCTGTGCATCGGAAAGATAGAACAGCTGCCTCCGGTAAGACAAGGGGTGGCGGTCTGTGTCTATTTGTAAATAACAGCAGTAAATAACAGCTGGTGCATGCTCAGTCCCCTCCTGTACTCCCTGTTCACTCGTGACTGCATGGCTAGGCACGACTCCAACACCATCATCAAGTTTGCTGATGACACAACAGTGGCCTGATCACCAACAGCGATGAGACAGCCTATAGGGAGGAGGTCAGACACCTGGCTGTGTGGTGCCAGGACAACAACATCTCCCTCAACGTGATCAAGACAAAGGAGACGATTGTGGACTACAGGAAAAGGAGGAGCGAGTACGCCCCCGTTCTCATCGAAGGGGCTGTAGTGGAGCAGGTTGAGAGCTTCAGGTTCCTTGGTGTCTACATCACCAACAAACTATCATGGTCCAAACACACCAAGACAGTTGTGAAGAGGGCATGACAAAGCCTCAGGAGACTGAAAAGATTTGGCATGGGTCCCCAGATCCTCAAAAGATTCTACAGCTGCACCATCAAGAGCATCCTGGTTGCATCACTGCCTGGTATGGCAACTGCTCGGTCTCCGACCGCAAGGCACTACAGAGGGTAGTGCGTACGGCCCAGTACATCACTGGGGCCAAGCTTCCTGCCATCCAGGACCTCTCTCCCAGGCGGTGTCAGAAGAAGGACCTAAAAATGGTCAAAAACTTCAGCCATCCAAGTCATAGACTGTTCTCTCTGCTACCGCATGGCAAGCGGTACCAGAGCGCCAAGTCTAGGTCCAAAAGGCTTCTTAAAAGCTTCTACCCCCAACCCATAAGACCCCTGAACAGTCAAATGGCTCCCCAGACTATTTGCATTGTCCCCACCCCACTCCCCATTTTTACGCTGCTGCTACTCTCTGTTTATTAACCATGCACAGTCACTTTACCTCTACCTACATGTACATATTACCTCAATTACCTCGACTAACCTGTGACTCTGTTCCGGTACACCCTGTATATAGCCTCGCTGCTATTTTATTGTTGCTCCTTATTCATTTATTTTTTTATAAAAAAATGTATTTAATTTTTTAAATATTTACTTTAGTAAATACTTTAACACTTTTTTCCCTTAAAACTGCATTGTTGATTAAGGGCTTGAAAGTAAACATTTCACTGTAAGGTCTACACCTGTTGTATTCGGCGCATGTCACAAATACAATTTGATTTGATTTAACTCACACAAAAACACATACACACACACACGCACACACACACACACACACACACAAACACACACACACACACACACACACACACACACACACACACACACACACACACACACACACACACACACACACACACACACACACACACACACACACACACACACACACACAGAACACCATCAGAAACTATTCTGACCATCCATCGTATGTATGTGAGTAGGTGTTGTATAGGCACCCTGTGATGGGATGAGATGAGTTTGTCACAGAGCTAGTTTGGCCGAGCTGCAGTCATTCTGGGGAAAATTCCTAATTTGTTGTTTTCTCCTCTGGTTTCCACAGCAACACTGGGTCGGGTCTGGTCACAGACAGCTGGTCCACTGTTAGAGCCAGGGCACACAAGTGCACACACACACACACACAAGTACACACACGCGCACAAAAAAAATTCTCCCAGCGTGTGAGAGAGCTTGAGTTAGTGCTCAGGCGAGTCTGACTGGGCTGTGTATATTAGGCCTGGAGAGACGCTCCTCTTAGCTTCTCTTAGCTTCCCTAGGGATACGCACGCACACACGCACACACGCACACACGCACACACACACACACACACACACACACACACACACACACACACACACACACACACACACACACACACACACACACACACACACAGCAGAGGTTAACAGCTGAGGGAGGGATGGCTTTAACAGCTAACAGTTAACGTTAACAGCTGGCTCTAGAAGACACCTTCCATAGGGCTATGAGGGCGCACCGGTACCTAGTTGACACCAGGACCTCGACATTCCCCTGGACTCCAGTCACTTCAGACTTCTCAGTCAGAATGATGGCTTTCTGCACCATGGGAGCTCCGTGACCTGCGCATTACCCATAAATCACTCTGGCGTCCCATCAGAGCCCTCTTCCCACCACTAGTCTCAGGGGTGCGTGCTCCACACTTCATTCCTCTGTCGACAGCAGAACCAGACGACGAGGCCGGGGTCGAACCCTCTCATTTTGTTTTTGACAACCTCTCAGCTTGTAAACCCCAGAACGCCTCCCCCTCACCCCAGGACCCCTTAAAACCACTGTCCTCCCTCTACCCTAACCATACACATCTGGCTGGAATACCCTTCTGATAGTTTCCACCACTCCAGACGACATTACAGAGTTGTGTCTTCAGAGACTGTGCTGTAATAACAGGTCTCTGTGTGTGTGTGTGTGTGTGTGTGTGTGTGTGTGTGTGTGTGTGTGTGTGTGTGTGTGTGTGTGTGTGTCCGCTGCAGTTTGGAACCAGACCTGACTGAATCCTCCTCCAACAAGGATCATTACTGAGGTACACATAGGACATTACTGGAGTGTGTATGTTATTATTCTGGGTTATTCACTATTGTGGTGGGTGTTGGTGTTGAAGTGTGCGTATTGTTGCAGAGTCAGAGTGAGCCATTCTTAGGCAAGACAGTCCCAGAGGACAGCAGGGGGCGAAAGCGAGGCAGCATAGATTTGATCATACAGAAGACAAAGCAGTGCTTCAATGAGTGGTCAAGGATGACAGTTGAATGAAATGCATAATGTTGTGTTGTTTGTATTAGTCAATACCTGCAGCGGTGCGCCGCTGATAAATACAAATAGGGGAAACGCTGCTCTGGTACAGTAGGGTCGTTAAGAAGAACGCAAGAAAGACACCTCTGCCACAACATAGCCCGGGTGGGGGGAGGTGAGGAGGTGAGGAGGGGCTGACAATGACCTAGTCCCTTAGACGCAGCCCTGAGGGACACCAACGTCTGGAACACGACGCAATCAGAACTCAACCAGTGGTGAAAAGATGCTGCGGTCAGCGACCCCTCATTGGAACAATGTCAACTCACACACACACACGCTATGCACACACACACCGTCATTATCAGCTTTGAGTCTTGTGTGGTCGAGCATACATGGTGCACATACAAACTAAACCAGATCTAAAACGACCAGTAAAAACTGGTGCAAACCCGAAAGCAGTTCCCTGCCTCACAAAAACACAGAAAAAACATTGAAATGTAATTGAGCGAAGCAGTTGAGTGTGACTTGTTACTCACCGCTTTAGGCATTTAGGACAGCAGACTTGTGCTTTTACCATTCCCAGGTCAGTGTAAAAAGCATGCATCAGGCTGGCCCTGTCCCATCTAGTCCCAGGTTAGTCACACGGCATATCCAGAGAGAGACACGCACAGTCACACAACATACACACTCACAGCATTGACACACACTCACTCTGACACACTCCCTGCAGCTCGTTGGCAAAGGCAGCTCTGCAGAATGAAAGCGATGGGAGAGTGAGAGCGAGCAGGCTGCTGGTGCTATTGAGCAGCAGCAGAGAGAAAAGGCATGTTGTGCCTGGAGGAGAGAGGAGAACAATCCCAGCGTTTGAGCCCCTGACCCTGCCTTGGCCCCCACATCTCTAATGGCCCTGGAATGTGGGCGCTCTCTCTCTCTCTGCTCCGGGGGGGATGAGAGAGACGGAGAGACAGAGAGTGAGAGAACGATTGGAGAGGGAGCAGGGCAAGAGGACGGATATTTGGACAGAGCAACCACAGAGCTACACAGACGCACACACAAAGAAACACACAGACACACATAGCCATTTGAAAGATGAGGGATGACCTAATTCCATTTGAAGGTGGCGGACATTACCCCCGGCACACACCCCCAGGCCCAAAAGAGGGAAGATATTTCCTAAACGGATCCATTTTAAACGGATGTTTTATCAAGCAGAGCCCCCCCCCCCCCCCCCCTCCTCCTCATGCTGCATTTCAGGGGCCTGAGGGGAGTGAGAGCTCTTTGTCCTCCCTCACTTCCTCTCTTCCTCCCTCCCTCCGGCGGCGCGTACAAACAGCCCTGAAGACAGGCTGAGTGTTCCTCCGAACAATACACCTCCAGTCATCCCCCTATCCTCTCTCCCTCTGTCTATCGGACATCCCATCCATCAATCCAGTTGGACAGGAAGCAGGCCTCTGGCAGCCAAGGGCATAGAGAGGGTTAACACGGAGATTAGCCTGCTAGGGCCCTGTCTGTCTGCAGCTCCACATCAAAGGGCAGTCAGAGCCAGACTGTACAGCAGGCCAGACCCGGGGCTGTATCTCTGCATAACGCCTTACAATAAAATAAAACCTAATATAACTCAAACGGAAAGCATTTGCACTCCTTGAAGGAATCCATTTATTACTAGAAAGGAATAGGTTCAAGGAAAACTTTGCTTGCATGTGAAAATGGTTTGAAAGCCTGACAGAATTTTGTCCAGAATGTCCACAGATCCACATCATAAAGCCAGACTGTATACTGCAGGCAGCTTGGTGTAGAGGTCTTCACGGATCTACCCGAACCTGATCCCCCTTGGATTCCGCTCGGTGGCACGGGCCTTGGATCTGTGTGACAATATGTGAAATACTGATCGGATCCGATATTTTTTTCATCTTAAATGACTGTCAGGGCGTCCCCTTTCATCAATATGTCAATATCCTTGTGACAAAATGATATATTAGTTTCATGAAAACCATCCACTGCACACTGCAGACACGTGACGCGGGGTGAAATAGGCTATAGGCCGAGCTGTTGTGGGAGAGGAAGAGGACGCAGCGGAAACAAATGATAGTCTAGGCCAGGGTCATTGATTTGTTTAGGCTTGGTCTATTTAGAAGGGTATTTTACTATTTTATTAACAATGAACTTATGTTGAATGACTCGAGTCAAGTGTGATACAGTATTTGTCAGCATAAAGATGAGTGACTCTCTAGTTTTGTGGCTTTTGTTCAAAATAAACAAGTTATACTGCAGAGTGACCAACACATTCTTTCTTATCGTCTAATAAATAGCCCTTTTAGACCAAGTTAATCTGCTCATGTGTGTGTGTGTGTGTGTGTGTGTGTGTGTGGTAGACTGATAAACCTGTCTGCAGAAAATATTGGAGCCTAATATTGAAATGCTGCTGATTTATTGATTGTGTAATGCATGGATAAGTATAAGAAATATCAGGACTTCTCTCTTCAATTATAATTTTTTATTAACTCTCTGGATGGTAGTCCTACACAGCTGTGGATTGGATGACTTTTCTATCAAACCTGCATCCAAACCAATCTCAGGCTGTATAGGCTAATTCTGTAGGCCCAAAGGATATATCTACATTCTATTTTGAACAAAAAATATTAAGCTACTATAATGACTTAGACTCGAGTTATAGAAATATACCATTGTTATGTGGTGATTTTAGGATGCTAAATAGTCAGCAAGTGCTGTGTGTTAGAAAGTGTTAGACATCAA
The DNA here is from genome assembly GCF_002021735.2 of Oncorhynchus kisutch. Taxonomy (NCBI): domain Eukaryota; kingdom Metazoa; phylum Chordata; class Actinopteri; order Salmoniformes; family Salmonidae; genus Oncorhynchus; species Oncorhynchus kisutch. Next base: position 26,336,318 of record NC_034194.2, on the reverse strand, counting down.
TCAATGTTTATCAAAGAGTGAAATAGGCTAGTTTGTAAAGTTTAAAAAGTGAACTATTCACTGCTCTCAGTCTGGCACGCGATGATCATCCCCCAAAAATTCCTCCTGCTCAAATATTTGGTCAAGATAAATTAGGAAAATATTTTGGAAAACCTCATAATGTTCTCTGAGTCCGTGGCGGCGTAGTGTGTTACTGATGGTAGGCTTTGTTATTTTGGTCCCAGCTCTCTGCAGGTCATTCACTAGGTCCCCCCGTGTGGTTCTGGGATTTTTGCTCCCCGTTCTTGTGATCATTTTGACCCCACGGGGTGAGATCTTGCGTGGAGCCACAGATTGAGGGAGATTATCAGTGGTCTTGTATGTCTTCCATTTCCTAATAATTGCTCCCACAGTTGATTTCTTCAAACCAAGCTGCTTACCTATTGCAGATTCAGTCTTCCCAGCCTGGTGCAGGTCTACAATTTTGTTTCTGGTGTCCTTTGACAGCTTTTTGGTCTTGGCCATAGTGGAGTTTGGAGTGTGACTGTTTGAGGTTGTGGACAGGTGTCTTTTATACTGATAACAAGTTCAAACAGGTGCCATTAATACAGGTAACGAGTGGAGGGCAGAGGAGCCTCTTAAAGAAGACGTTACAGGTCTGTGAGAGCCAGAAATCTTGCTTGTTTGTAGGTGACCAAGGCTGTGGCGGCACCATGCTAAAGCAGACGTCTTCAGAGCAAAAGACACAGTCAGCTAATTCATATGGAATAGGAAGTGTAGCATGCTAGACATTACAGTACAGATGTCAAGGCTGCCGATCATTCAGAGGGAAGGGAGCGTTCAGCCCCAGCTATTAGCAATTGGGTTTTCACGGCAACACATATGTGCATAGAAATAGTTGGGCATTCAAGTTGGTGTTTTTGTGGTGGGTGTCGATTACCATCTTCACAGGAAGATGTGGGTCTGTGAGTTTGTATGTCCGTGCACACACACACACACACACACACACACAGTCCTCCATTCAGCCTGTCAGCCCACATGTCCTTCCCCTGTGATCTATCTTATACACACACACATTGCCTACAGCAGCACAAGGCTAAACCCAAGAGGAAAACAGAGCTTGCTTTGACCCAGCAGGACAGAAGCGTTTGATTTGAACCATCATCAGTACAGTACGACTGGTCCCCATCCCAAAATAACCACTCACATCCGTCCTGATGATTCATACAACAACATGCAATATGAGGCTGTGTTCTGTGATCTGTCACTAAACCCCATGGTCTGGAAGGACACTTCAGGACTGGGAGGTCCAGAGCCTGCTCTCCACTGACCACAGCTGGTCATCTGGACAGATACTTTCAGCACTGACTTAAAGGAACATTTTACTCAAAAACGATATTTTGGTATTTGTTTAATTAGTCCACTATTGATACAGTGCCAAAATGTTTTGCATGTCAGCAGTCAAGTAGGCAAGATATTGGACTTTTCAGAAGAAAGGTGTCTCCAGCCAAATCATCATATGATGCAAAAGTCCAATATCTTGACTGCTGACATGCAAAACACTAAATACCAAAAGATAGTTTTTGAGTGATATTCCCCTTTAAGATGGAAGAAGGGGGAAAAGATACAGGGTGGAATCAGGACTGGGGCTGGACGGAAATCAGTTCCTAGTTCAGAGTTCATCTTTAAGGACGACATTAAAGCGTTCTATAACCTTCATCAGTCATTTTTCCTCTTCACTGCAGAATCCAGGGAGGGGTTGCATGCACTGATCAACCCAATCCCAGTCTTACAGGCTCACAGTCTGCACTACACACAGAGTTGAGTGTCAACACACATGGGATGCTGGGGTATGCCATTAGTTAATATTGCAATATCCAGGTTAGTTAGGGAAGGGACGTCACAGCTAATGGTCTCATACATGTGTCCTCACACACACAAATACCCACTCCAAGGTAACATACACACACACAGACATAATTCCAACATGAAACAAAACAAAGACGGCTGCTCCTCTGTGGGGCTTTGATCCTGAGGTGTTTGGGGTCACGGGGTGAGAGGTGAAAGTTCAGTCAAAGGTCAGAAGTACTTACTTTGCAGTTTGAGGACTGGTTTAGATTGGGAGTGGATCCATCAGTCCACTCTGCAGTGTCAGTACTGCTGGACTGTCTGCTATGGTTCTCATACTCCTTCAGCTATAGGAGAACAAGAGTTTAGAGAGAGGGCAGGGGATAATGGCCCACTCTCACTATAGAAACAGCTACCCCTCCACACACACAACCAAACCAACACCAAGACACAATGTAGATACAAACGTAGAACACACACACATACACAGGTCACAGGCCAACATAAGTGAGGTCCAACGAAACAAATACAAGACAAGACAACTGTTCACAAAGGCTGCTCCTTGATTCCCGAGTCTGATTGGTTTGAGTGTCAGTCAGTGGAGGAGAGTAAAAGTCAGACCAGCACCCAATAACACACCAGAGATACAGGAAGAGCTGGAGTAGAATCAACGTCTGCCTTGTGGAGAGAGACCTACAATAATTCTACAAGACTGCAGTCACCCACATCATTCTCTCCTTTACAGTTACCACAGAGTGGGAGAGGGAGGATGAGAGGAGAGGAGGAAGAAGAGAGGAAGAGAACAGAGAACAGCAGAACAAATGACCGGGAGAGATGAGAAAAAGTGAAGACGAATTTGACAAACAACCAGATGAACATAGACAGAGAAAGGAGAGAAGAGGAGACAAGAGGGACCACTGAATGCCACTCCAGCCACCACATCCACCCAGAGGACAAATCCAGAATGCACCACTCTAACCACCCACCAGGGGGGGCTACTGAGCTAACATGTCCAGCTATCCCTACAGCATGAACAGGACCACACACACCCCCCCCCCCCCCCTGGTAGCACGTGCCCTTGGCCAGGGTCTGGGGCGGCATGAGTGTGTTTGTGTGTAAAAAAGAGCAATGCAAGGTTATTATTAAAGCCAAATGAATGATTAGTAAGAGTAAGTCGTTTTAGTAAAAGCTGGATATGGAGCTTGGTGGATGAAGCAGGAGAGAGGGCAGGTTTGGAGCCGGGCGAGCCCACGATGCAGTGATGGAGCTGGGGCTTGGGGTCAGCTTGAGGGTGGGTTGGAGGTCCTCTCCAGGGCCTGGGTGGGGGTCTGTCTGAGAGGGAGAGTGGGGGTAAGGTGTACAGGGTGGGTAAGAGGGTTCCTACCCGAGCTAAAGCCTCTTCCACAGTGATCATTTTCTCCTTCACCATCATCATCAGCTGGATGCGCTCTTCATCACTCATGGTGATCTCACTGGCCACGTAGCCTATGTCCTCTCCTAGACAAATGTCAGAGAAAGTCAATGGTCAGGGCTGAAGTCAGAGAATTATAAAACAGCTGGGGCATAACATAGAGTATTATGGAATAACATGAAAAATGGGCCAAAAATAAGTCATTCCCAGATAATAAATCTGATATTAGAATTGAACAATGTAATTTCCATGAAAATAACACACTATATAACAAAGTGTAATAATGTCATACCTTTTGACGTCTGCTGCATGACTCCCTTCTGAGACGTCTTGCGGAAATTCTGCCAGAAGGATTTGTTCTTCTTCTTATTGTCCCATTTACCTAGGAGGAACAGAGAGAGAGAGAGAGATTCAGTCAGACAACACTACGACACACATTCACAGACACCCAGACACATCAGAAGGACCCAGTGTTTAAGAGAGAGCATTATCTGAGGTGTATATAAGGAAATGTTTAGAATTCAATTTTACTTGATTTATTCACTACCGGTAATTCAAATAAAATTGACCCCAACCCTGCTGGTTAGCTAGAAACAGTAACAGAAAACAGAAGTATTTTTTGTTAAAGGTTGATTGCTACTAACCTCCAGAGCCGTCTTCCGAGCTGGACTTGTGCAGAGACATCCTGGAAAGTACAATGGTGACAGAGAGGAGAGAGAGGGTTAACATCAAAATAATAGATCCTTCTTTCTTCTCAGCACCACACACCATTACTTCTCTAGCACAGAGACGTCTAAACACTGGGGACGTCCAGTCAACTCTGTCCCTCTGAGATAGAACATATGCTGTTGTTTTGACGCGATGCTGCTGATGTCTCTGCGTTTCTGGGTTTTTACTCTGGCTGCTGTTCAATGTCTTCACCACTAGAGGACAGAGGTGGAGCTCTACACACACACAGGCTGGCTCCTGAGGAGCGCAGGGCAGAGATACCTTTAGAAGAGAGGAATGGGGGGATGAGAGGAGAAGAGGGTGGGGGTTGGAAGAGAGGAGTGGATGAGAGGAGAAGAGGAGAAGAAGGAGGACAGGGCTGATGGGAAGATGGGGAAAGAGTGGATTGGAGTGGATGAAGAAGGGAAGGGGAGGGGCAAAGGAGATGGTAGAAGAGAAAAGGAGAAAATAGGGAATAAAAAAAGAGTAGACAGAGAGAAAACCACGGGGCAGACTCAGCCTGTTTCTGTTTCCACTTCCCTCCTCGGGAAAGACAGAGTCGAGAGAGAGAGAGACACACAGAGACGCAGAGAGAGAGGGAAAGAGAGAGAGAGGGAGGAAGAGAGAGAGAGAGAGGAAGAGAGAGAGAGACACACACAGAGACGCAGAGAGAGAGGGAAAGAGAGAGAGAGGGAGGAAGAGAGAGAGAGAGACACGGAGACACAGAGAGATAGAGCAAGAGAGAGAGAAAGGAAGAGAGAGAGACACAGAGACGCAGAGAGAGAGGGAAAGAGAGAGAGAGGGAGGAAGAGAGAGATAGAGACATGAGACACAGAGAGATAGAGAGAGAGAGGAAGAGAGAGAGAGAGACACAGAGACGCAGAGAAATAGAGAGCGAGGGAGGAAGAGAGAGAGAGAGACACGGAGACACAGAGAGATAGAGAGAGAGATAGGAAGAGAGAGAGAGAGACACAGAGACGCAGAGAGATAGAGAGCGAGAGGGAGGAAGAGAGAGATGGGGGGGAAAGAGTTAAGAGAGCGTGGAAAGTTACTGGAGTGAGGAGGAGTAAGGATGCGAGAGCCTCAAAAGCAAGAACTCACAACATTGAATAAGAAGACCCTAAAAGCTTCTCTAGAGTTCTATCAAGCAATATAAATAGTACAGGTCTATACATTGACAAATGTTTTCCCAAGTAGTTCCAGTCTTGGGCTGATGTTTGAGTGTTGTTTTCTCCTGTTCTCTGTTTATCCTCTTCCATTCCCTTTTACGGGGCAGCGCCCAACACAGAACACATGTTCACTGTGGAGAATTCTTTCTCTTGTTATGGAAGAAAGGGACACCACATGAATGGATCTGTTTTCAGTCTGTTTTCCAGAGAGGACTAAGACATGATAAACTAATTTGTTCTCTTCAGAGCCCAGGAAAAAACAGAGATGTTTGAGAGAGACTGATTGGCACCATTTAAATGTATTAGTGGTATAATGATACGTTTATTAAAGTATTTTGTGCTCACCAGTATATGTGTCAACGGCAGTGTGTGTCTGGCAGTGTGTGTCTATAGCAGTGTGTGTCTATAGCAGTGTGTGTCTGGCAGTGTGTGTCTATGGCAGTGTGTGTCTATAGCAGTGTGTGTCTGGCAGTGTGTGTCTATGGCAGTGTGTGTCTGGCAGTGTGTGTCTATGGCAGTGTGTGTCTATGGCAGTGTGTGTCTATGGCAGTGTGTGTCTATGGCAGTGTGTGTCTGGCAGTGTGTGTCAACGGCAGTGTGTGTCTGGCAGTGTGTGTCTATGGCAGTGTGTGTCTGGCAGTGTGTGTCTATGGCAGTGTGTGTCTATGGCAGTGTGTGTCTATGGCAGTGTGTGTCTATAGCAGTGTGTGTCTATAGCAGTGTGTGTCTATAGCAGTGTGTGTCTGGCAGTGTGTGTCTATGGCAGTGTGTGTCTGGCAGTGTGTGTCTATGGCAGTGTGTGTCTATGGCAGTGTGTGTCTATGGCAGTGTGTGTCTATAGCAGTGTGTGTCTATAGCAGTGTGTGTCTATAGCAGTGTGTGTCTATGGCAGTGTGTGTCTATAGCAGTGTGTGTCTGGCAGTGTGTGTCTATGGCAGTGTGTGTCTATGGCAGTGTGTGTCTATGGCAGTGTGTGTCTATGGCAGTGTGTGTCTATAGCAGTGTGTGTCTATAGCAGAGTGTCTATAGCAGTGTGTGTCTATAGCAGTGTGTGTCTATGGCAGTGTGTGTCTATAGCAGTGTGTGTCTATAGCAGTGTGTGTCTATAGCAGTGTGTGTCTATAGCAGTGTGTGTCTATGGCAGTGTGTGTCTATAGCAGTGTGTGTCTGGCAGTGTGTGTCTATGGCAGTGTGTGTCTGGCAGTGTGTGTCTATAGCAGTGTGTGTCTGGCAGTGTGTGTCTATAGCAGTGTGTGTCTATAGCAGTGTGTGTCTATAGCAGTGTGTGTCTGGCAGTGTGTGTCTTTGGCAGTGTGTGTATGGCTGTGTGTCTATAGCAGTGTGTGTCTATAGCAGTGTGTGTCTATGGCAGTGTGTGTCTATAGCAGTGTGTGTCTGGCAGTGTGTGTCTATGGCAGTGTGTGTCTGGCAGTGTGTGTCTATGGCAGTGTGTGTCTATGGCAGTGTGTGTCTATGGCAGTGTGTGTCTATAGCAGTGTGTGTCTATAGCAGTGTGTGTCTATAGCAGTGTGTGTCTATGGCAGTGTGTGTCTATAGCAGTGTGTGTCTGGCAGTGTGTGTCTATGGCAGTGTGTGTCTATGGCAGTGTGTGTCTATGGCAGTGTGTGTCTATAGCAGTGTGTGTCTATAGTAGTGTGTGTCTATAGCAGTGTGTGTCTATAGCAGTGTGTGTCTATGGCAGTATGTGTCTATAGCAGTGTGTGTCTGGCAGTGTGTGTCTATGGCAGTGTGTGTCTGGCAGTGTGTGTCTATAGCAGTGTGTGTCTGGCAGTGTGTGTCTATAGCAGTGTGTGTCTGGCAGTGTGTGTCTATGGCAGTGTGTGTCTATGGCAGTGTGTGTCTATGGCAGTGTGTGTCTATGGCAGTGTGTGTCTATAGCAGTGTGTGTCTATAGCAGTGTGTGTCTATAGCAGTGTGTGTCTATGGCAGTGTGTGTCTATAGCAGTGTGTGTCTGGCAGTGTGTGTCTATGGCAGTGTGTGTCTGGCAGTGTGTGTCTATAGCAGTGTGTGTCTATAGCAGTGTGTGTCTATGGCAGTATGTGTCTATAGCAGTGTGTGTCTGGCAGTGTGTGTCTATGGCAGTGTGTGTCTGGCAGTGTGTGTCTATAGCAGTGTGTGTCTGGCAGTGTGTGTCTATAGCAGTGTGTGTCTGGCAGTGTGTGTCTATGGCAGTGTGTGTCTATGGCAGTGTGTGTCTATAGCAGTGTGTGTCTATAGCAGTGTGTGTCTATAGCAGTGTGTGTCTATAGCAGTGTGTGTCTATGGCAGTGTGTGTCTATAGCAGTGTGTGTCTGGCAGTGTGTGTCTATGGCAGTGTGTGTCTGGCAGTGTGTGTCTATAGCAGTGTGTGTCTGGCAGTGTGTGTCTATAGCAGTGTGTGTCTGGCAGTGTGTGTCTATAGCAGTGTGTGTCTATAGCAGTGTGTGTCTATAGCAGTGTGTGTCTATAGCAGTGTGTGTCTGGCAGTGTGTGTCTTTGGCAGTGTGTGTATGGCTGTGTGTCTATAGCAGTGTGTGTCTATAGCAGTGTGTGTCTATGGCAGTGTGTGTCTATAGCAGTGTGTGTCTGGCAGTGTGTGTCTATAGCAGTGTGTGTCTATAGCAGTGTGTGTCTATAGCAGTGTGTGTCTATAGCAGTGTATGTCTATAGCAGTGTGTGTCTGGCAGTGTGTGTCTATGGCAGTGTGTGTCTATAGCAGTGTGTGTCTATAGCAGTGTGTGTCTATGGCTGTGTGTGTCTATAGCAGTGTGTGTCTGGCAGTGTGTGTCTATGGCAGTGTGTGTCTATAGCAGAGTGTCTATAGCAGTGTGTGTCTATAGCAGAGTGTCTATAGCAGTGTGTGTCTGGCAGTGTGTGTCTTTGGCAGTGTGTGTATGGCTGTGTGTCTATAGCAGTGTGTGTCTATAGCAGTGTGTGTCTATGGCAGTGTGTGTCTATAGCAGTGTGTGTCTGGCAGTGTGTGTCTATAGCAGTGTGTGTCTATAGCAGTGTGTGTCTATAGCAGTGTATGTCTATAGCAGTGTGTGTCTGGCAGTGTGTGTCTATGGCAGTGTGTCTATAGCAGAGTGTGTCTATAGCAGTGTGTGTCTATAGCAGTGTGTGTCTATGGCTGTGTGTGTCTATAGCAGTGTGTGTCTGGCAGTGTGTGTCTATGGCAGTGTGTGTCTATAGCAGAGTGTCTATAGCAGTGTGTGTCTATAGCAGAGTGTCTATAGCAGTGTGTGTCTATGGCAGTGTGTGTCTATGGCAGTGTGTGTCTATTGCAGTGTGTGTCTATAGCAGAGTGTCTATAGCAGTGTGTGTCTATAGCAGAGTGTCTATAGCAGTGTGTGTCTATGGCAGTGTGTGTCTATGGCAGTGTGTGTCTATAGCAGTGTGTGTCAATAGCAGAGTGTCTATAGCAGTGTGTGTCTATAGCAGAGTGTCTATGGCAGTGTGTGTCTATAGCAGAGTGTCTATGGCAGTGTGTGTCTATAGCAGTGTGTGTCTATAGCAGAGTGTCTATAGCAGTGTGTGTCTATAGCAGAGTGTCTATAGCAGTGTGTGTCTATGGCAGTGTGTGTCTATGGCAGTGTGTCTATAGCAGTGTGTGTCTATAGCAGAGTGTCTATAGCAGTGTGTGTCTATAGCAGAGTGTCTATAGCAGTGTGTGTCTATAGCAGAGTGTCTATAGCAGTGTGTGTCTATAGCAGAGTGTCTATAGCAGTGTGTCTATAGCAGTGTGTCTATAGCAGTGTGTCTATAGCAGTGTGTGTCTATAGCAGTGTGTGTCTATAGCAGAGTGTCTATAGCAGTGTGTGTCTATAGCAGAGTGTCTATAGCAGTGTGTCTATAGCAGTGTGTGTCTATAGCAGAGTGTCTATAGCAGTGTGTGTCTATAGCAGTGTGTGTCTATAGTGTCTATAGCAGTGTGTGTCTATAGCAGAGTGTCTATAGCAGTGTGTCTATAGCAGTGTGTGTCTATAGCAGTGTGTGTCTATAGCAGAGTGTCTATAGCAGTGTGTGTCTATAGCAGAGTGTCTATAGCAGTGTGTCTATAGCAGTGTGTGTCTATAGCAGAGTGTCTATAGCAGTGTGTGTCTATAGCAGTGTGTGTCTATAGTGTCTATAGCAGTGTGTGTCTATAGCAGAGTGTCTATAGCAGTGTGTGTCTATAGCAGAGTGTCTATAGCAGTGTGTGTCTATAGCAGAGTGTGTCTATAGCAGAGTGTCTATAGCAGTGTGTGTCTATAGCAGAGTGTCTATAGCAGTGTGTGTCTATAGCAGTGTGTGTCTATAGCAGAGTGTCTATAGCAGTGTGTGTCTATAGCAGAGTGTCTATAGCAGTGTGTGTCTATAGCAGTGTGTGTCTATAGCAGAGTGTCTATAGCAGTGTGTGTCTATAGCAGAGTGTCTATAGCAGTGTGTGTCTATGGCAGTGTGTGTCTATGGCAGTGGACAGTCTGTGGCAGTGCATTGTCTGTCAGTGCTCCCTGCTCTGTTGGAGTTATGGTTAAACACATGAATCATGCAGGGGGAGTCAGAGAGGACAGCTTGTCCAGTAGTAGAGGCCCACAGAGACACATTAAGTCTGTCTTCATCAGGCATCCAGTGACCCACACACACCCCTCCTGAGAGAGATAAACTCAGGCCCTGGCCTCCATGCTAAACCCATCACACAAACACACACACAGACACACGCGCACACACACACACACACACACACACACACACACACACACACACACACACACACACACACACACACACACACACACACACACACACACACACACACACACGCTGATGCATGCAGAGAGGTAGAGACAGGTGGTTGTCAGTTCAGTGAGGGTGGAGGCATTATGTGTGTGTCTGTGGCAGGAACAAAACAAGCTCGACAGGTCTCCCCTCCTCTTTGTGAGGGTGTGTGTGCATAGTAGACGTGACGGCCTTCTGGGCACTATGGGAAAGTTTAGGGCCGTTTAAAGCCTGGCTGCCATGGCAACATAATGAGATGCTAATGGGGGTCTGTATGCTTGCCACCTCCTCTCCTTCCCCTCATCTATCTCTCTATCCCCCTCTTTCTCTTCCTCTCTCTATTCTCTCTATCTCCGGGTTAGGCCCCAGTGGGCCCCAACTAATGCTAATAGAACTCCCTCAACAGAAGATCTTTCCCCTGTAACCTAGCCCCCTGCTCCATGCTCTATAAATTACCACACACACACACACACACACACACACACACACACCAATGTTTCTAGAGTCTGTCAGTCAGACCATTGTGTGCTGAAGCTACTTAACTGGTTTAGGATAAATCTCTGCATGCTTCTTTACTTCCAACATTTCTCCTGCTTGGTTGCACTTTTTTTCTGCTTCAGCCAACTTTCTTGTTGTAAGTTAGTACAGGTAGGCAGACCTGTTGTAGCCTTTTCCTGCAGTCAATTACCCAAAGTGCTCTCTTTGACCCCATGGGTGGAATGTTATTCATATTTGTCATAATTTCATCATTAATAAAGATTTTTTAAATGAAACCGAGGAAAATACGGTGTTTCCATGTCAAACAGTTTTGTTATATTTCAGTCTTCTGTTAAGTATATAGAGTGTAATATTGGGATGCAAACTCAAAAAATGTTAAGCCTTCTACCATGTGTGTGAGGTGTATAGTTTTGTTTCAAAGTAGATTTGTTTAAGACTAACAAGAAACACTCTGTGTGACCCTGATTTAGCCCACAGCAGTAAACGGTTTGGTTCTAAACTTCCTGTTGTAACCGTACACAAAGCAACGCCATACAGAGTCCAAGGACAGAACCATGTATGTTGTGTGAAGGAGCATGTGCAACAGTCAGTAAGCAGTGCCTTTACTTTCCTTGTGGGGTGGAGAGTTTTAGTCATGATTGAATTATGCCACAGGAGAGTAAGGAGTGTTCCATAAAGACAGTTCTGGCTCTGTATCTCTCTTGCTGTTGGGTGTGTGTTCTATGCCTCGCCATCGCAGTGAGGAAATACTCTGGGGAAATCACACTGAGATGACTTGGCCTGAAAGCTGGTGTTTTAGTTAGTATTTTCAGAGATCTATGTGGAGGTTAAATGAGGACAGATTGTACAGTGCTATGCCAGTACTAAGCTTCTCTATGTCCACACGCACACCACAATGAGAGGAGTGAGGCAGAGAGAAACACACACACACACACACACCTCTACAAGGGTAATAAAGCAGTCAGGGACAGGGCCTGAAAGCTCACAGCAGGTAGCGCTCAGTCCACTGGCTACAGTACTACTACACACACACACACACACCTCTACAAGGGTAATGAAGCAGCCAGGGACAGGGCCTGAAAGCTCGCAGTAGGTAGCGCTCAGTCCACTGGCTACAGTACTACACACACACACACACACACACACACACACCCCTCTACAAGGGTAATGAAGCAGCCAGGGACAGGGCCTGAAAGCTCGCAGCAGGTAGCGCTCAGTCCACTGGCTACAGTACTACACACACACACACACACAGAGACACACAGACACCGATCATCCCTCTCAAGCTCACAGCAGGGCGTCCACTCTAACAATGGGAGTCCTTACAAGGAGCCAACAGTGCGGTGAATCGCTAGAGCCCAGAGAAAGTCAATGGAGAGACAGGAGAGAGAGGACGTAGCAGTTCTCTAGGAGAAAAGATGACCTAATAATGATATAGCTCCTGTGTCATGTGATGTGTCTATTATATATCTGTCTCCCTCAGTGATAATGTCAACAGTTGGTGGCTCACTACACTACACCAGCTCTGTGGGGAGAGTGCTGACGAGGAAAAAAGACGCATAGCTAGCCCACAGAGCTCCTGTGTGTGTGTGTGTGTGTGTGTGTGTGTGTGTGTGTGTGTGTGTGTGTGTGTGTGTGTGTGTGTGTGTGTGTGTGTGTGTGTGTGTGTGTGTGTGTATGTGTGTGTGTGTATGTGTGTGTGTGTGTGTGTGTGTGTGTGTGTGTGTGTGTGTGTGTGTGTGTGTGTGTGTGTGTGTGTGTATGTGTGTGTGTGTGTGTGTGTATGTATGTGTGTGTGTGTGTGTGTACAGTGCCTTGCAAAAGTATTCATTCCCCTTGTCGTTTTTCCTATTTTGTTGCATTAAAAACTGTCATTTAAATGAATTTTATTTGGATTTCATATAATGGACATACACAAAATAATCCAAATTGGTGAAGTGAAATAAAAATAAAAATAAAAATTGAACATAAAAAAGTGTTGTGTGCATACAGTGGGGCAAAAAAGTATTTAGTCAGCCACCAATTGTGCAAGTTCTCCCCCTTAAAAAGATGAGAGAGGCCTGTAATTTTCATCATAGGTACACTTCAAATATGACAGACAAAATGAGAAAAGAAATCCAGAAAATCACATTGTAGGATTTTTTATGAATTTATTTGCAAATTATGGTGGAAAATAAGTATTTGGTCACCTACAAACAAGCAAGATTTCTGGCTCTCACAGACCTGTAACTTCTTCTTTAAGAGGCTCCTCTGTCCTCCACTCGTTTCCTGTATTAATGGGGCACTTGAACTTGTTATCAGTATTAAAGGCACCTGTCCACAACCTCAGTCACACTCCAAACTCCACTATGGCCAAGACCAAAGAGCTGTCAAAGGACACCAGAAACAAAATTGTAGACCTGCACCAGGCTGGGAAGACTGAATCTGCAATAGGTAAGCAGCTTGGTTTGAAGAAATCAACTGTGGGAGCAATTATTAGGAAATGGAAGACATACAAGACCACCGATAATCTCCCTCGATCTGGGGCTCCACGCAAGATCTCACTCTGTGGGGTCAAAATGATCACAAGAACGGTGAGCAAAAATCCCAGAACCACACGGGGGGACCTAGTGAATGACCTGCAGAGAGCTGGGACCAAAGTAACAAAGCCTACCATCAGTAACACACTACGCCGCCAGGGACTCAAATCCTGCAGTGCCAGACATGTGCCCCTGCTTAAGCCAGTACATGTCCAGTCCCGTCTCAAGTTTGCTAAAGAGCATTTGGATGATCCAGAAGAAGATTGGGAGAATGTCATATGGTCAGATGAAACCAAAATATAACTTTTTGGTAAAAACTCAACTCGTCGTGTTTGGAGGACAAAGAATGCTGAGTTGCATCCAAAGAACACCATACCTACTGTGAAGCATGGGGTGAAAACATCATGCTTTGGGGCTGTTTTTCTGCAAAGGGACCCGGACGACTGATCCGTGTAAAGGAAAGAATGAATAGGGCCATGTATCGTGAGATTTTGAGTGAAAACCTCCTTCCATCAGCAAGGGCATTGAAGATGAAACGTGGCTGGGTCTTTCAGCAGGACAATGATCCCAAACACACCGCCCGGGCATTGAAGGAGTGGCTTCGTAAGAAGCATTTCAAGGTCCTGGAGTGGCCTAGCCAGTCTCCAGATCTCAACCCCATAGAAAATCTTTGGAGGGAGTTGAAAGTCTTTGTTGCCAAGCAACAGCCCCAAAACATCACTGCTCTAGAGGAGATCTGCATGGAGGAATGGGCCAAAATACCAGCAACAGTGTGTGAAAGCCTTGTGAAGACTTACAGAAAACGTTTGACCTCTGTCATTGCCAACAAAGGGTTTATAACAAAGTATAGAGATAAACTTTTGTTGCTGTACACCCATCCAACTTGAAGGAGCTGGAGCAGTCTTGCCTTGAAGGATGGGCAAAAATCCCAGTGGCTAGATGTGCCAAGCTTATAGAGACATACCCCAAGAGACTTGCAGCTGTAATTGCTACAGATGGTGGCTCTACAAAGTATTGACTTTGGCGGGGTGAATAGCTATACACACTCAAGTTTTCTGTTTTTTTTGTGTATTTCACAACAAAAAATATTTTGCCTCTTCAAAGTGGTAGACATGTTGTGTAAATCAAGGTTGTAAGGCAACAAAATAGGAAAAATGCCAAGGAGGGTGAATACTTTCGCAAGCCACTGTATTTGCATTCAGCATGTATGTGTACTTATACACTGTGTGTGTGTGTGTGTGTGTGTGTGTGTGTGTGTGTGTGTGTGTGTGTGTGTGTGTGTGTTTAAGACCTAACCACCTGGTATGAGGGGGTCCCAGTGATCCGGGATGGACAATGAGCACAGCTAACACTAGGGAGCGGAGTCATATGCCACAGGAAGTCCAGTAGGGTGACCCCTGTAGAGGTAAAGGTCAGAGTTCACAGGGATATCTTCTATGCAACAAGATCTTCTAAATTTGACGTAGTAAGGATCTATTTTTGAAGCATTAAATCCTTGTGGTTACAGGGTAATTCCGCGTGGTTACAGGGTTAATTCCGTGTGGTTATAGGGTAATTCTGCATGGTTACATGGTTAATTCCGCGTGGTTACAGGGTAATTCCGCGTGGTTACAGGGTTAATTCTGTGTGGTTACAGGGTTAATTCCACGTGGTTACAGGGTTAATTCCGTGTGGTTACAGGGTAATTCCACATGGTTACAGGGTAATTCCGCGTGGTTACAGGGTTAATTCCGTGTGGTTATAGGGTAATTCCGCATAGTCACAGGGTTAATTCCGTGTGGTTACAGGGTTAATTCTGCGTGGTTACAGGGTTAATTCCGTGTGGTTACAGGGTTAATTCCGTGTGGTTACAGGGTTAATTCCGTGTGGTTACAGGGTTAATTCCGTGTGGTTACAGGGTTAATTCCGTGTGGTTACAGGGTTAATTCCGCGTGGTTACAGGGTTAAAACAGAAACAACTAACATGTTAACAGTTCAGGCATTAATTCCAAGAGGTTTGGTTTTTTTTAAATGATGCAGTATTACCATCAAGTATTCTCAGAGCTTGCTAGCACATTGTGAACTGCTGTAGTGCAGTGGTCTGATCAGCGCACCTTGTCTCCCAGCATCATGAGTTCGTGCCCAGTGCTAGGCAATCATTTTTTATTTATTTTGTGAGAGCAGAGGAAGACATATATCGATGTTCTCCGGACCTTTTCAAACATCTGAAATCAAAGTGTATTTTCAGTGATCTGGCTGCCTCTATGAGAGAAACACTGAGGACAGTCATATGACAGGACACACACACACACACATACACACAAGTGTTCTGACTAACAGGAAATCAAAGCTTCATGCAGGCCACAACATCGCCTCATGAAATCAATGTTATGCTGACTCTTTTCTGATTTTCCAATATGACACTGTTGCCGAAACAAGATTAAAGTCATTCACTGCTCAGTTGGCCAACCAAGCATTATCCCTGGCTGTCCATCAAAGACTAGTAACCTCTGTTGTCCTTTCCTAACGATAGGCCTGTCTCTCGCCACTCTCTCCACAGCCAACTTCGTGTGGTGATCAATAAATCAGAAGAGGAAGTTCCCTATTTGGCCCCTCCATGCGTTGGTGTTAGTTGGAGTGTGCTTTTGTGTCTTGATCACCTCACTCCGAGCCCCTGTGGGCTGTGCATTGTGGGAGCTGTACCCACTTCGTGCCGATGGAGGGATGGAACAGGCAGGCAGGGTGGCATGCTCAGAGGAAGTCCGGGTAATGTTCTGTGGGCCATTGTCCCGATGGGAGAGGTGAGGATAGGACCATAGCAGGACAGGAATAGGTTTGAAAAGAGGGGGAAAGAGTGTCTGTCTGTCCACAATAGCATGCAGTCAATGGGGAGGATAGAGGAGAGACAGGGCGGCACTATTTCTTCATAGAGGAAATGGCAAGCCAGGGGTCACTGAGACTATAAAGGGGGTAGGGGTGTGGGGAGAATGTGCCAGGGAATGAACCATGCCTCCCTTTCAACTTCAAAATAGGTGGTATGGTGAGATGCAAGGGCAGGGGGTGAGGGAGAAAGCTCTGGGGTGAAATGAGCTCTGATGAGGGAATCAGGGGTGAGCAGATGGGGTGAGGGTGAGTACAAGAAACGAGTGCAGAAAGAGAGCTACATTGCTACAGAAAGGGGACCTCCTTCCTCCCTCATTCTTGATGGCATTCTAATAATCAGAGAACGAGTTCACACCCTCCATCTGGTTCCTATCGGCCCCAGTCCCAGCTTCACGTCCTACAGTACAACACTCAGACCAGAATAAATAATAACTCTGGTATGTGGTTCCTCAGCTGCACGTGGGCATCACATGAACAGACCAACTCCAAAGGGGCAGGGGTTTTATAATAGGAATGTATGGGGAGTGGGGACTCTGAACTGAACCTCACTCCCAGTCCCCATAGCCTTTCATCTGTTCAGTCTTTACTACTAAATCACACTCCTCCCAACACAAACAATGCTGCTACATCACTGGTCCCTGGGACAGGGAGACATTTATTTAAATTACAGTCTTAGTGACTACGAGTGTCAGTGATTAATAACACAGCGACTACGACTGTCATAGTGATTAACAACACAATGACTGTGACTGTCATAGTGATTAACAACACAATGACCGTGACTGTCAATGTGATTACCAACACAGTGATTGTCATAGTGATTACCAACAGAGTGACTGTGACTGTCATTGTCACGGGCGTCGTAAGAAGCGGACCAAGGTGCAGCGTGGAGAGCGTTCATTTTCTTTTATCGATATAAAATGTCACCAACAAAACAAAGGAATGACCATGAAGCTTAACAGGGCTATAGTGCCACTAACCAAAGTTAACTACCCACACTGAAAGGAGGGAAAAAGGGCTACCTAAGTATGATTCCCAATCAGAGACAATGATAGACAGCTGTCCCTGATTGAGAACTATACCCGGCCAAAACATAGAAATAAAGAAACATAGAAAACAAAACATAGAATGCCCACATCACACCCTGACCAAACCAACATAGAGACATAAAAGGCTACACAGTGACTGTGACTGTCATAGTGATTATCAATACAGTGACCGGCTGTCATATTGATTACCAACACAGTGACTGTGACTGTCAGTGATTAACAACACAGTGACCGACTGTCATATTGATTACCAACACAGTGACTGTGACTGTCATAGTGATTATCAATACAGTGACTGTGACTGTCAAATTGATTACCAACACGGCGACTGTGACTGTCAGTGATTAACAACACAGTGACCGACTGTCATATTGATTACCAACACAGTGGCGGTGACTGTCATAGTGATTATCAATACAGGGACTGTCATATTGATTACCAACACAGTGACTGTGACAGTCATATTGATTACCAACACAGTGACTGTGACTGTCATATTGATTACCAACACAGTGACTGTGACTGTCATATTGATTACCAACACAGTGACTGTGACTGTCATATTGATTACCAACACAGTGACTGTGACTGTCATATTGATTACCAACACAGTGACTGTGACAGTCATATTGATTACCAACACAGTGACTGTGACTGTCATATTGATTATCATTCCCTTGACTGTGACTGTCATATTGATTACCAACACAGTGACTGTGACTGTCATATTGATTACCAACACAGTGACTGTGACAGTCATATTGATTACCAACACAGTGACTGTGACTGTCATAGTGATGATCAATACAGTGACTGCGACTGTCATATTGATTACCAACACAGTGACTGTGACTGTCATATTGATTACCAACACAGTGACTGTGACTGTCATAGTGATGATCAATACAGTGACTGTGACTGTCATAGTGGTTACCAACACAGTGACTGTGCCTGTCATATTGATTACCAACACAGTGACTGTCATAGTGATTATCAATACAGTGACTGTGACTGGCATAGTGATTACAACACAGTGACTGTGACTCTCATATTGATTAACAACACAGTAACTGTGACTGTAATATTGATTAACAACACAGGATGAGTGTTTGATGACTGGTTCATGAAGTCCTGGGAGGTGGCAGGTCCTAGTGAGTAAGAAATACGAGCGTTTGTATGCACACACACATTCACATGCACGCACGGATGCGCACACCCACTGACACACCCAAGCAGGCACACACACACACGCTTGCATGCACAGACAAGCTGGGGGGACAGGAACCGGTGAGGAGTACTCTGTAGTATGGGTTCTACATGGAACCCAAAAGGGTTCTACCTGGAAACAAAAAGGGTTATACCTATGGGGACAGCCAAAGAACCCTTTAAGGTTCTAGATAGCACCTTTTGTTCTAATAGTGTAGTACCCCACCCATACCCCATCCTGTCCTCTTCTCTAGCATGTTGTAATCGGTCCATCTCCCCCTCCTCTCTACCCCTGTCTCCCCTCCCCTTCTCCAGCTGACACAATGGGAGGAAGGAAGCCTGGAGGGCTGTAGAATGGTGCCTGGGGAGAGGTCATAGGGAGGAAACAGAGAGCAGAGCTTGGCTGGCCTTCCGTCAGTCACAGAGGGACGTGACAGAGAGGAGGGAGTTAGACTTGAGTCACTCTGTGTTACTCAAATAATGGTGTGTGTGTGTTTGTGGTTGTGTCTGTCACCATAGGCACGGGGAAGTGACTGGGCCTAGACTGACTGTAATAAGGTGTCCTCTACTGTCCACTCTTATCCATAACTCCAGTGTAAGAGTCCAGTCAGTCATGTTGTCACAAGCAGCTATCTGGAGATGCTTATCCTTCGCCCTCATAACATCCTTAGCTCTGGACATGATGAAAGGATCAACATATGTAATGGGAAATGATTTGATACATTTGTAACTGTATTTGATTTACTGTGGATATGGAATGATGTGTAATAAACATGATTGCATGTGCAGGAAGACCCAGACAGATGCAATCCCTTGGGGGGAGGACATTTACCACTTCATATTCATCATCTCTAGCACCACCCAAACATTATTAACATACAGCATGTATGTATGTATATTTTGTAGTAAAAGAGATAGAGAAAGATAAGTGTTTCCAATGACATTATCAACCAACTAGTAGACAATTAGTAGGCAATGCCTACTCGTAATTGGTCAAAATCACACAATGCACACCGATGATGTCATTGGAAACACTTACCTTCCTCTATCTTTTTTTATTCCAAAACCATCTTAATATACTGTATGTTGATGTGGGGGTGGTGCTGGAGAAAGAATGGGAAGTTTCCCTTTAAGTACCATGTTTAATTAAGTAGTTACTCTACACTGAGCGTACAAAACATTAGGAACACCGGCTCTTTCCATGATAGACTGACCAGGTGAATCCCGGTGAAAGCTATAATCCCTTATTAATGTTAAATTCACTTCAATCAGTGTAGATTAAGGGAGGGGACAGGCTAAAAAAAATGTATGTTGAGACAAGGATTGTGTATATGTGCCATTCAGAGGGCGCACCGGTTTGAGAAAAAAACATATTTTGTTAGATAAAACTATACTGAATATATTCATATTACCAAATAATTGATTACAACACACTGTTTTACAATTAATGTCTACAGTAGCCTCAACAGCACTCTGTAGGGTAGCACCATGGTGTAGCCGGAAGACAGCTAGTTTACACCCTCTCCTGGGTACCCTCTGGGTACATTGACTAACATTTGAGGAATGAATCTAGTATTGAAAGCATAAGCTCAAGCTAGCTAGCACTGCAGTGCATAAAATGTAATAGTTTTTAAAAATGAAGAAGCGAGAGAGAGAGACACATAGATATATTTAGCTGTATTCGTTTCACTTAGCTAGTGAATACATCTAGCTAGTTTAGCCTACCCAAATACCCAGCTCAAACAGAGAGGGGTGCTATGTTAGCTAGCTGGCTATGGCTATCCAACACAGGAACTCTTCGAAATCAAGGTAAGCTTTTGGTTTTATAAATTTATGGACAGTTGCTTGCTGACTGTACAATGTACTGCATGATTGTAGCGGGTTTACTTACACGTTAGTTCTAGTAGCTATGTTGACTATGACATTACTAACGTTGTTAGCTAATATGGTGACAACGATGTAGCCTGTGTGTAGTGGTTAGCAGTTATAATATGAAGGTTTGGCTTGGAAAGGTTTTTCTGCCTGGTCTGTTAGAGCATTGGGCCAGTAACTGAAAGGTTGCCAGATCAAATCCCTGAGCTGACAAGGTAAACATCTGTCGTTCTTCCCCTGAACAAGGAGGTTAACCCACTGTTCCCTGGTAATCTGTCATTGTAAATTAGAATTTGTTCTTAACTGACTTGCCTAGTTAAATAAAGGTAAAAAACATAGATGATGTGTTGTGCACTGAAATCCACAAGCAAAGGGAAAAGGTGAGAGAGTGCAGATGTGAGAAGGAATTATACAACGAGCCACCTTTTGTAACAATTACAGCTGCAAGTCTATTGGGGTATGTCTCTATAAGCTTGGCACATTTAGCCACTGGGATTTTTGACCATTCTTCAAGGCAAAACTGCTCCAGCTCCTTCAAGTTGGATGGGTTCTGCTGGTGTACAGCAATCTTGAAGTCATACTACAGATTCTCAATTGGATTGAGGTCTGGGCTTTGACTAGGCCATTCCAAGACATTTAAATGTTTGCCCTTAAACCACTCGAGTGTTGCTTTAGCAGTATGCTTAGGGTCATTGTCCTGCTGGAAGGTGAACCTCCGTCCCAGTCTCAAATCCCTGGAAGACTGAAACAGGTTTCCTTCAAGAATTTCCCTGTATTTAGTGCCATCCATCATTACTTAAATTCTGACCAGTTTCCCAGTCCCTGACGATGAAAAACATTGTGTTATGAGGGTGATGAGAGGTGTTGGGTTTGCGCCAGACATTTTAGTCTCATCTGATCAGAGTACTTTCTTCCATATGTTTGGGGAGTCTCCCACATGCCATTTGGAAAACACCAAATGTGTTTGCTTATTTTTTGCTTTAAGCAATGGCTTTTTTTTCTGGCCACTCTTCTGCAAAGCCCAGCTCTGTGGAGTGTACGGCTTAATGTGGTCCTATGGACAGATACATCAATCTCTGCTGTGGAGCTTTGCAGCTCCTTCAGGGTTATCTTTGGTCGCTTTGTTGCCTCTCTGATTAATGCCCTCCTTGCCTGGTCTGGGAGTTTGGTAGGTGGTTCTCTCTTGCCATTTTTTAATGATGGATTTAATGGTGCTCTGTGAGATGTTCAAAGTTTCTGATATGTTTTTATAACCCAACCCTGATCTGTACATCTCCACAGCGTTGTCCCTGACCTGTTTGGGGAGCTCCTTGGTCTTCATGGTGCCACTTTCTTGGTGGTGTCCCTTGCTTAGTGGTGTTGCAGACTATCAGAACAGGTGTATGTATATATACTGAGATCATGTGACAGATCACGTGACACTTAGATTACACACAGGTGGACTTTATTTAACTAATTATGTGACTTCTGAAGGTAATTAGTTGCACCAGGTCTTATTTAGGGGCTTCATAGCAAAGGGGTGAGTACATATGCAGGCACCAATTTTCTTTAAACATTTTTTTACATTTTTGATTTCACTTCACCAATTTTGACTATTTTGTGTATGTCCATTACATGAAATCCAAATAAAATCAATTTAAATGACAGGTTTTAATGCCTGCACAGAGAGACACACACACACACACACACACAGAGAGAGACACACACACATACACACACAGCCGGATGCCAGGAGCTCTGTGGGCTAGCTATGTGTCTTTTTTCCTCGTCAGCACTCTCCCCACAGAGCTGGTGTAGTGTAGTGAGCCACCAACTGTTGACATTATCACTGAGGGAGACAGATATATAATAGACACATCACATGACACAGGAGCTATATCATTATTAGGTCATCTTTTCTCCTAGAGAACTGCTACGTCCTCTCTCTCCTGTCTCTCCATTGACTTTCTCTGGGCTCTAGCGATTCACCGCACTGTTGGCTCCTTGTAAGGACTCCCATTGTTAGAGTGGACGCCCTGCTGTGAGCTTGAGAGGGATGATCGGTGTCTGTGTGTCTCTGTGTGTGTGTGTGTGTGTGTCACTTTCTGTGTGTGTGCGTGCGCGCGTGTGTGTGTGTGTGTGTGTGTGCGTGCGTGTGTGCGTGCATGTATGCGTGTAGTACTGTAGCCAGTGGACTGAGCGCTACCTACTGCGATCTTTCAGGCCCTGTCCCTGACTGCTTCATTACCCTCGTAGAGGTCATTTTAAATTCACTTCACCAATTTGGATTATTTTGTGTATGTCCATTACATGAAATCCAAATAAAAATCCATTCAAATGACAGGTTTTAATGCCACAAAATAGGAAAAATGCCAAGGGGAATGAATACTTTTGCAAGGCACTGTATATGGCTGCTATGTTTGCGTGTGATCAGGGGTGTATTCATTCTGCCAATTCTGTTCAAAAACATTTCTTAAGTGGAATGAAACAGGGATACTTGAATTTGTCCAATACAAACTCTCGTTTGCAGATGTTGGACTAATGACTACACCCTAGATCAGCTAGATGCAGGCAAGTGTGCAAGGTGGTTCTGAATGTGTCACTGTCTGTCACCTTGATTACAACAACAAAGAATCTCGACCTGTGCACCTATGTTGTAAACTTTAATTCATAGGCTAGATCATAGCAACCCCATGATGAGTATAGGGAACATTTGAGTATCATGTAGTAGTCTAAACCTATCGATGTTACAATGAGATGGGTGAACGGAATGTGAATGACAGTCATCCAATATTCTGTAATAGAAACAAGGCCATGGTCATAAAAGGATAATCGTCCTCCCTCATCTTAAACATCACTGACCGTCACTGCAGTGTATAATTAATGATGTGTTGTGACTAAGTACTGATGTTGTTACCTTTGACCTATTTAACTGCCAGTATCAAATGTCTACCAGTGTTGAATGTTTTGGTTAAAGTTTGACGCCAGACTGGATTCGAGGACACATTGATAATGTATCTATGACAGAGTAATTCTGTAGCAGCTGATGTTGAGACTTTCTACAAGCCTCTCAGGCTGGAGTCTCAGGGTGGAAGGTAGCATAGCGGTTAGTGTTGGGTCAGTAACCGAAAGGTTTTCAAAATACCAGAGCCAACAAGGTGAAAAATCTGTTGATGTGCCCTTGAGCAAGGCATTTAACCCTAATTGCTCCAGGGTTGCCGTTGATAATGGCAGACCCTGGCCGTGACCCCACTCTTTGAGGGTGTCTCAGGGATATGCAAAAAACACACTTCCAATTCACGCATGCATATTAATATATACTTGTACATGTGTGAAATAGGACAAATGTAAACACCCTCCAAATTATTATTACTATTTACAAAACATACGGTGTGATTAATATATTCTCAGAGAAGACCCGTTAGACATTTTCTATGCTTCTGTTCTGGAGGTATCTTCCTGAATTCTTATATTAAACTCGATTGATGTTATCAAAGACTGCACTCCTTTTGGTTTACCTGGAAATTCCCATTACAACATGATTCGTGACCCACATATGTGTGTGTGTGTGCGTGTGTATGAGTGCGTGTGTGTCTATACAGTGGGGCAAATAAGTATTTAGTCAGCCACCAATTGTGCAAGTTCTCCTACTTAAAAAGATGAGAGAGGCCTGTAATTTTCATCATAGGTACACTTCAACTATGACAGACAAAATGAGAAAAAAGAATCGAAATCACATTGTAGGATTTTTAATGAATTTATTTGCAAATTATGGTGGAAAATAAGTATTTGGTCAATAAATCCTGTTAAGGCTAGGGCAGAATACTGCCCCCGTTGGTGAAATGCGTGCCCATAGTAAACAGACAAAATATCTGTAAAAAATTGCTAATATATGCATACAATAAATATTATTGAATAGAAAACACTCTAAAGCTTCTAAAACCGTTTAAATTATGTCTGTAAGTAAAGCAGAACTCTCAGGGCACTCATTCTCCCAAACTCTCTCTTGTCATCCAAAAAGTTGGCCCAACTTTGACGTCATCGCCCCCACCCGTCCCAAGCACCTACGGTCCTGGGAACACTTCCTATGCCTTCAGCGCGGTGTCCGCTTTCAATGGGGCTTCTCATTGTGTGAATCGCGCACTCACGAGATTAATGACGTACCGAATCCTTTCGGTCGCGCGAGAATACAGGTTACTCTCACGCGCAATCTGCGCCTGTGCTGTCTTTCTTTCAAGATTGATTAAACAATGCGTGTGTTTCTCTTTGTCCTGAGAATTGCGGTGAAGCTATATAGCATGCTAACGCTGTGTTCTGAACCAAGTTTGACAAGTTTAGTCGACATATAATATGTAATTTCGACGTTTTGGTGCGAACTAACTTTACTTTTTGGCTGCATTTCAACCGAAATATGTCGTGTTTGATAACCGAAAGACACAGACTTCAAGACTAAAGCTGTTTTTGGTAAGTATAAATCCTTCCAGGTCTTCTGATGGAAGAACAGCAAAGGTAAGGGAACATTTATGTGTTAAATTTGGGTTTCTGTGGAGGAGCCAAAATGCTAATTCCTGAGCGCCGACTCACATTATAGCCTAGTGAACGAAATCTGTAAAGTTAAAAATAAATGTAACACAGCTGTTTTATTAAGAAGAAGTGTATCTTTCTAAGTATATGTAGAACATGTATATTTAGTCAACGTTTATGATGTGTATTTCTGTTATCTGGCAGAGTTACCATAATTTCTCCAGGCATTGTTGTAGCATTTTTTAGCCATGACCTTCTATGTAAACCGTGATTTATGGATATAATTAGCATATTATTGAAAAAACCATAAATGTACTGTATAACATGTCCTATTCCTGTCATCTGATGAAGACTTTCAAAAGGTTAGTGAATTATTTTACTTTTAATCCTGCTTTTGTGATTGCATCTATTGTTCTACAAAATGGCTATGTAAATTTGCCTATCTTTGGTGGTGGTTTGACATAAATATGTGCTATGTTTTCGCCGTAAAACATTTTAGAAATCTGACTTGGTGGCTAGATGAACAAGGTGTTTATCTTTCATTTGAGCTATTGGACTTGTTAATGTGTGGAGGTTAAATATTTCTAAGAATATTTTTTGTGTTCTGTGTGCTACTGTGTCAGTTGAGCAGTGGGGGGAGGTGCCCTAGCGGGACGTGTGGTGCCAAGTAGATAACAAAAGTTTATCTCAATACTTTGTTACATACCCTTTGTTGGCAATGACAGAGGTCAAACGTTTTCTGTAAGTCTTCACAAGGTTTTCACTGTTGCTGGTATTTTGGCCCATTCCTCCATGCAGATCTCCTCTAGAGCAGTGATGTTTTGGGGCTGTTGCTGGGCAACACAGACTTTCAACTCCCTCCAAAGATTTTCTATGGGGTTGAGATCTGGAGACTGGCTAGGCCACTCCAGGACCTTGAAATGCTTCTTACGAAGCCACTCCTTCATTGCCCGGGCGGTGTGTTTGGGATCATTGCCATGCTGAAAGACCCTGCCACGTTTCATCTTCAATACCCTTGCTGATGGAAGGAGGTTTTCACTCAAAATCTCACGATACATGGCCCCATTCATTCTTTCCTTTACACGGATCAGTCGTCCTGGTCTCTTTGCAGAAAAACAGCCCCAAAGCATGATGTTTCCACCCCCATGCTTCACAGTAGGTATGGTGTTCTTTGGATGCAACTCAGCATTCTTTGTCCTCCAAACACGACGAGATGAGTTTTTACCAAAAAGTTATATTTTGGTTACATCTGACCATATGACATTCTCCCAATCTTCTTCTGGATCATCCAAATGCTCTCTAGCAAACTTCAGATGGGCCTGGACATGTACTGGCTTAAGCAGGGGGACACGTCTGGCACTGCAGGATTTGAGTCCCTGGCGGCGTAGTGTGTTACTGGCTTTGTTACTTTGGTCCCAGCTCTCTGCAGGTCATTCACTGGGTCCCCCCGAGAGCCCCAG
Source organism: Oncorhynchus kisutch (assembly GCF_002021735.2). NCBI lineage: Eukaryota > Metazoa > Chordata > Actinopteri > Salmoniformes > Salmonidae > Oncorhynchus > Oncorhynchus kisutch. The sequence goes on along the minus strand of NC_034194.2, from coordinate 26,310,475 downwards.
ATCGAGGGAGATTTTCAGTGGTCTTGTATGTCTTCCATTTCCTAATAATTGCTCCCACAGTTGATTTCTTCAAACCAAGCTGCTTACCTATTGCAGATTCAGTCTTCCCAGCCTTGTGCAGGTCTACAATTTTGTTTCTGGTGTCCTTTGACAGCTCTTTGGTCTTGGCCATAGTGGAGTTTGGAGTGTGACTGTTTGAGGTTGTGGACAGGTGTCTTTTATACTGATAACAAGTTCAAACAGGTGCCATTAATACAGGTAACGAGTGGAGGACAGAGGAGCCTCTTAACCTCTAGTGTCGAGCAATCCCGTATCCGGGAGCATAATTATAGCCTCAAGCTCATTACCATAACGCAACGTTAACTATTCATGAAAATCGCAAATGAAATGAAATAAATATATTGGCTCACAAGCTTTTTGTTAACAACACTGTCATCTCAGATTTTCAAAATATGCTTTTCAACCATAGCTACACAAGCATTTGTGTAAGAGTATTGATAGCTAGCATATAGCATTAAGCCTAGCATTCAGCAGGCAACATTTTCACAAAAACAAGAAAAGCATTCAAATAAAATCATTTACCTTTGAAGAACTTCGGATATTTTCAATGAGGAGGCTCTCAGTTAGATAGCAAATGTTCCGTTTTTCCAAAAAGATTCCTTGTGTAGGAGAAATCGCTCCGTTTTGTTCATCATGTTTGGCTAAGAAATAAATCTGAAAATGCAGTCTCTACAACGCCGAACTCCATAATATCGACAGAAACATGGCAAACGTTGTTTAGAATCAAGCCTCAAGGTGTTTTTCACATATCTATTCGATGATAAATCATTCGTGCAGCTGTGTTTCTCCTCGAAGCAAACGAAAAATACACGCAGCTGGAGATTACGCAATAATTTCAACGGAGGACACCAAGCGGCCACCTGGTAGATGTAGTCTCTTAAGGTCAATCTTCCAATGATTTGCCTACAAATACGTCACAATGCTGTCGACACCTTGGGGAAACGACAGAAAGTCTAAGCTCATTCGTGACCCATACACAGCCATATAAGGAGACATTGGAACACAGCGCATTCAAAATCTGGGACACTTCCTGTATGACATTTCATCTTGGTTTCGCCTGTATCATTAGTAGTTCTGTGGCACTCACAGACAATATCTTTGCAGTTTCGGAAACGTCAGAGTGTTTTCTTTCCAAAGCTGTCAATTATATGCATAGTCGAGCATCTTTTCGTGACAAAATATCTTGTTTAAAACGGGAATTTTTTTTAATCCATAAATTAAAAGAGCGCCCCCTATATCCAAGAAGTTAAAGAAGAAGTTACAGGTCTGTGAGAGCCATAAATCTTGCTTGTTTGTAGGTGACCAAATACTTATTTTCCACCATAATTTGCAAATAAATTCATTAAAAAATCCTACAATGTGATTTTCTGGATTTTTTTTCTCATTTTGTCTGTCATAGTTGAAGTGTATCTATGATGAAAATTACAGGCCTCTCTCATCTTTTTAAGTGGGAGAACTTGCACAATTGGTGGCTGACTTAATGTATGTGTGTGCGCCACTGTATGTGTGTGCGTGTGTTGATGATATAACCCAGATTCACTGCACTGCACATTCGTCACACATGTAGAGAGAAGTGGGGTTGAACTATAGTCTTACTTTCTCTCTGTCTCTGGAGTGGATACCTCACTGCTGAAACCAAGGGACTCCTGTGGACAGAAGAGATACTGCGTTTAGGCTGGTATTCTGCCATGTAACATTTGTACAGCATTCAGGTTGTGTTACTCAATGTCTAATAGCTCAAATAACATTGATGTAAAAATGTATGTACAAAGTAATGTAACTCTGATGCTGATGTAATGATGTGTAAATGTAACCAAGTATAAATGTTGCGTGACCAATGCAAGGGGAGTTTTGGCTTACCTGAATCTCCGAGCGAAGCTGCAGAGAGGTGGGGCTTGTGTCAACTTTCTCCTGTGAGAGAGGAAGAGAAATAAAGAGAGGGAAAGAGAGAGAGAGAGATCGGAGTTAGAGCAAGGTTATCATTATTGACCAGTGAAGGGAGGGGCGGTGTGAAGTATGAGTTGCTCAGGTAGAGAAAAGAGAATGACGTATCATATCAAGGAGGGTGTATCAACAATCACATACATTGACATTGACTGTGACATTGAACATAGGAACAAATATAACAGTGAGAAGAAAGGAGGAGAGAACAGAGCAGTGTTTGCATTTCTATTTATTAGGCAGCAGCTACTCTTCCTGGGTCCAAACAGATTAAGGCACTTACATTACACATAACACAAAAGATAAAACACTACATCATATAATATTATTACACAACTACATATTTACAATACAACATGTATAATACCACCATACAACGTTATTTCAATGTACGTGTGTGTGTGGAGTGCTAGCGTTTGTGTGTGTATGCATGTGTTTGAACCTGTGTGTGTGGCTTTTTAAAATCTGATTCTACTGCTTGCATCAGTTACCTGATGTGGAATAGAGTTCCATGTAGTCATGCCTCTATGTAGTACTGTGCACCTCCTATAGTCTGTTCTGGACTTAGGGACTGTGAAGAGACCTCTGGTGGCATGTCTTGTGGGGTATGCATGGTTGTCTGAGCTGTGTGCTAGTAGTTTAAACAGACAGCTCAGTACATTCAGCATGTCAACACTTTTTACAAAAACAAGTAGTGATGAAGTCAATCTCTCCTCCAATTTGAGCCATGAGAGATTGACTTCAGATGATTAATGTTAGCTCTCCGTGTACAGTTAAGGGCCAGTCGTGCAGCCCTGTTCTGAGCCAATTGTAATTTTCCAAGTCCTTCCTTGTGGCACCTGACCACACGACTGAACAGTAGTCCAGGTGCGACAAAATTAGGGCCTGTAGGACCTGCCTTGTTAATAGTGTTATAAGGAGGGAGAGCATCGCTTTATTATGGACAGTCTTTTCCCCATCTTAGCTACTGTTGTATCAACATGTTTTGACCATGACAGTTTTACAATCCAGGGATACTCCAAGCAGTTTAGTCACCTCAACTTGCTCAATTTCCACATTATTCATTACAAGATTTAGTTGAGGTTTAGGGTTTAGTGAATGATTTGTCCCAAATATAATGCTTTTAGTTTTTGAAATATTTAAGACTAACTTATTCCTTGCCACCCAATCTGAAACTAACTGCAGCCCTTTGTTAAGTGTTGCAGTCATTTCAGTCACTGTAGTAGCTGACGTGTGTAGTGTTGAGTCATTCGCATACATAGACACACAGGCTTTACTCAAAGCCACTGGCATGTCATTAGTAAAGATTGAAAAAAGTAAGACAGCTGCCCTGGGGAATTCCTGATTCTACTCGGATTATGTTGGAGAGGCTTCCATTAAAGAACACCCTCTGTGTTCTGTTAGACTGGAAACTCTTTATCCACAATATAGCAGGGGGTGTAAAGCCATAACACATACGTTTTTCAAGCAGCAGATTATGATAAAAAATGTCAAAAGCCGCACTGAAGTCTAAAAAGACAGCCCCACAATCTTTTTATCATCAATTTCTCTCAGCCAATCATCAGTCATTTGTGTAAGTGCTGTGCTTGTTGAATGTCCTTCCCTATAATCATGCTGAAAGTCTGTTGTCAATTAGTTTGCTGTAAAATAGCATCGTATCTGGTCAAACACAATTTTTTCAAAAGGTTTACTAAGGTTTGGTAACATGCTGATTGGTTGGCTATTTGAGCCAGTAAAGGGGGCTTTACTATTCTTAGGAAGCGGAATGACTTTTGCTTCTCTCCAGACCTGAGGGCACATAATTCCTAAATTGAAGATATGGCAAATAGGAGTGGCAATATCGTCTGCTATTTTCCTCAGTAATTTTCCATCCAAGTTGTCAGACCCCGGTGGCTTGTCATTGTTGATAGACACAATCATCTTTTCACCTCTTCCAAACACACTCTACGGAATAAAAAATGACAAGGCTTGTCTTTTCATAATTTGACCAGATATACTTGGATGTGTAGTGTTAGCGATTGTTGCTGGCATGTCATGTCTAAGTTTGCTAATCTTGCCAATGAAAAAATCATTAAAGTAGTTGGCAATATCAGTGGGTTTTTTGATGAATGAGACATCTGATTCAATGACTGATGAAGATGAGTTTGTCTTTTTGCCCAAAATCTCATTTGAAGTGTTCCACAGCTTTTTACTAGCATTCTTTATACCATTTATCTGTGTTTCATAGTGTACTTTCTTCTTCTTTTTATTCAGTTTAGTCACATGATTTCTACATTTTCAGTATGTTTGCCAATCGGTTGTGCTGTCAGACTTATTTCCATACCTTTTGCCTCATCCCTCTCAACCATACACTTTTTTTTCAATTCCACATCAATCCAAGGGGATTTAACAGTTTTTACAGTCATTTTCTTAATGCTTGTTAGTAACTGGAATACACAATTTCAGAAATGTACATCATCAACATAAGAATCACTACAAACTTATTGTATGACCTCTGATAAACTATATTAGGCCCAGCCTTTGGAACTTTGGTTTTCCTACATATGGTAACTAAATCCTGATCACTACATCCGATGGATTTGGATTCTGCTTTCAAACTAATTTCTGCAGCGTTAGTAAAGTTGTGATCAACACATGTTGTTGATTTCATTCCTGTGCTGATTGTAAATACCCTGGTAGGTTGATTGACAACCTGAACCAGGTTGCAGGCAGTGGTTACAGTTTGAAGCTTTTCATTGAGTGGGCAGCCTGATGACAGCCAGTCAATATTTAAATCACCCAGAAAGTGTACCTCTCTGTTGATATCACATACATTATCAACCATTTCACACATATTATCCAGATACTGACTGCTAGTACTTGGTGGTCAATAGCAGCTTCCCACCAGAATGAGTTTACATGTATATCGCCACACGTGTGTACATGTACAAGTCTATTCATTCACATGCTATTACTGGCAGCTGAAAACAAAGACCATACCATAAACCTGCCAGACCTGTTTTAACTGAGTCAAGAGACTTAGTTCAGTGATAAGAGAGTTCAGTGAGGTGCTACAGGAATCTTACCTATCCAAATAAACAATAGACGACTTGAATAACTGACCTGACTGTAGAAACACCAGAATGACAACATATAACAGCACCCTAACGCCACCCTCGTATGATACGTAAATCCCTCAGGGACCACCTCATGTTTATGAACACTCTTGAAGTGCTTTGATTACGTATTCAGAGGCATATGCAAGAATGATAATGGGTCAATGGCCCATCCAAACTACAGTGAAAACAGTGGAAAAACCCTGACAGATCTGTGTCACAGTCACCTCTTTGGACCCATAACATGTGGTGAGCTGCTCTGCCTGACATGTGTGTGTGAGTGTGTGCGTGTGTGTGTGCGTGTGCGTGTGTGTGTGTGTGGGTTGGAGCAATTCTCTTTCAGAGAGGTAGAGTGAAGTAGCATATGGCTAAAGCAGCTGTTCTTGTTGTTATGGCCGATCCAGAGAGCGAGAGAGAGCGAGAGAGAGAGAGAGAGTGAGAGAGAGAGAGAGAGAGAGATCACTGTGCAGGACGGGGTTTATACTGTTAGCCTATACACAAACAGTACAACCAAGACATCAGGAACTGACTGCACTTGACATTTTTCTTAAATAGAGCACTGTTGGGCCTCCCAAGTGGTGCAGTGGTCTAAGGCACTGCACTGCAGTGCTAGCTGTGCCACTAGAGATCCTAGTTTGAGTCCAGGCTTTGTCGCAGCCGGCAGAGACCGGGAGACCCATGGGCCACGCATAATTGGCCCAGCCTCGCCCGGATTAGGGGAGGGCTTGGCCAGCAGGGATCTTGTCCCATCGCACACTAGCGACTCCTGTGGCAGGCTGGGCACATAATAATAATCCTCTTAAGAGAAACCCTCATACACAAGGAAGGAGAGAAAGAGCAAGAGAGAGAGCCCTCGTCCACCAGGTTCCTGTTCTGATTCTTTGTATCACTGTACTTTGGTCAGGTGGACTTCCTTATTTTTTATTATTATACATTTTTTGTTGTTGTACTTTTACCCCTTTTTCTCCACAATTTCGTGATATCTGTCATGGATCCCCCCTGTACTGCTGCTCATTCTTTTCACCAGTTCCGGAGGTCGACGTCACCGGCCATCTAGGCTTCACTGAACTGGATTCATTATCATCAACCCCGGACTGTCTTGTCTGATTACGCACACCTGACTCCCATTTCCCCTGATTAGTATTATATACAGTGGGGCAAAAAAGTATTTAGTCAGCCACCAATTGTGCAAGTTCTCCCACTTAAAAAGATGAGAGAGGCCTGTAATTTCCATTATAGGTACACTTCAACTATTGACAGACAAAATGAGAAAAAAGAATCCAGAAAATCACATTGTAGGATTTTTAATGAATTTATTTGCAAATTATGGTGGAAAATAAGTATTTGATCACCTACAAACAAGCAAGATTTCTGGCTCTCACAGACCTGTAACTTCTTCTTTAAGAAGCTCCCCTGTCCTCCACTCGTTACCTTATTAATGGCACCTGTTTGAACTTGTTATCAGTATAAAAGACACCTGTCCACAACCTCAAACAGTCACACTCCAAACTCCACTATGGCCAAGACCAAAGAGCTGTCAAAGGACACCAGAAACAAAATTGTAGACCTGCACCAGGCTGGGAAGACTGAATCTGCAATAGGTAAGCAGCTTGGTTTGAAGAAATCAACTGTGGGAGCAATTATTAGGAAATGGAAGACATACAAGACCACTGATAATCTCCCTCGGTCTGGGGCTCCACGCAAGATCTCACCCCGTGGGGTCAAAATGATCACAAAAATCCCAGAACCACACGGGGGGACCTAGTGAATTACCTGCAGAGAGCTGGGACCAAAGTATTGCTCACCAACTGTACAAGTCCCATAAAGCTGTCAGAAGGGCAGCACACAGGGGAGAGACTGGGGGAAGAAAGGACTCCCGTATAGTTGAGGATGGTACCAGACGTAACAGGAGGGAGTTCAGTTTTTGATCCCCACAGGATACAGCAAGACCCGGAGCCCAGAAGACGGTATCCCAGAGAGGGTCTCTTGGGGGAGACCTATTCTTTTCTTTTGGACTATTATTTTAATAAACACCTTTGAACCTGAGCTAATCCTACTCTGTCCGTGTCTGATCTGTGTAAACGTTTTGAAACAAACCCCTGGTCTGCCACAACTTGTTTGTTTTGGCTGTATTAAAAATCCTTATTATTTATTCCTGCAACTGTCTCCAAATCCTTTATACCAGTGTGACAATATCTAATTGGTATTTACAGTCTTGTCCCATCGCTGCAACTCCCGTACGGACTTGGGAGAGGCGAAGGTTGAGAGCCATGCGCCCTTCGAAATACGACCCTGCCAAGCCACACTACTTCTTGACACACCGCTCATTTAACCCAGAAGCCAGCCGCACCAATGTGTCGGAGGAATCACCGTACAACTGGCTACCAAAGTCAGCTTGCAGGCGCCCGGCCCGCCACAAGGAGTCGCTAGAGCACGATGGGACAAGGAAAACCCGACGAACCAAATCATCCCCTGACCTGGACAACACTGGGCCAATTGTGCACCGCCTCATGAGTTTCCCGGTCCCAGCAGGCTGCAACACAGCCTGGGATCGAACCGAGGCTGTAGTGACACCTCAAGCACTGCGATGTAGTCTCTTAGGCCGCTGTGCCACTCAGGAGACAGGAGGACTTCCTTGATGGAACTTCTGGTGGTGGTTTCGGTTCCATCTTTTAGTCTCTTCTTTCAAATTCCCAGATGGCTTTTCCTGAATGTAAAACCATCAGAATTAGCTGTTAGCGCTGGGATGCTAGTTGACAATTTGCGCCCAATGATTGAGCTGATGACTCAATCCCTCTCCTCTCCATATGACTCTAATAGGGCTTGACACTGGGGTCCCCCTTCAATGTCGTGCTGAGCCGTGATTACTCTTACTGGGTGGGTATTGCATGCGTATTTGTTTTAGTTTTTTATGTAATGACTAAAGGACAGACGATCGACAGTGAGTAGTGAGTACTGTGCTGTGGAATATGTGAAATGTGAAATGTACAGTGGCAGCCAATCAGAGGTTAAGCTCAGGGCGGATTCGTCCTTTCCACCAATGAGAGATAGCTAGATAACGAGAGGACAGGAAGTAAGACTCACACTTCCTCCAGGGAGGAGGATACAGGAAATAAAGGAGGATTCTGCCCTGCACTAAACCTCTTCCTGATCAGTCATAACACCACACCCAGATGAACAGGACGGGGGCTGAGGGAAACTGTTCCTAGATCAGTACATTATCATTTCCCAGATATCTTCATAGAGGATATGACATCGGGAGAACTGACTGTGTTTCCTTTTCCTCTACTGAATGGAGAGATGATGGGTCCTTTTCCTTTAATTTCCCCAAAGACATATAACGTGTGTGTGTGTTAAAGAGAGTTACTCAGAGGTGATATAAACCCTCCTAGCCTGAGGGAAGTGTAAGTACAGCTGAAGTGCTACGAAAGCAAATAGCTTAGCCTATGGACCCTACACTTAGTGTATATCACTATGGTTATCTCAACAGGGGCCAGCCAGCCAGGCTTTCTTCTAGCACACAGTTTCCCTGCATGACCCTTAGTCTGCCTTCCTGTCTGTCCTCTAGCCTGCTTGTCTTTCCATCTGAGATTGATTATGGCACCATTGACCAGATAATAACTGGACATGGCTGAGCCGTAATCAACACTACTTGTAGCACCAGAACAGAGGTTACTGTCATGACACTCAGAACCAGAACATATTCTATGACTGTGAGCTGCCCTGTTTGTCTGCAGAGCTGTCCATCCCTCCTCTCCTCGGGTCTGCTACTGCAGCTCTACAGCGTCTCTGTCTGTCTCTCTGTCTGACTGTCTGTCTGCCTGTTTGTCCCATAGCCTGTCTGCCCCCTAGGCTGCCTGTCTGTCCCCTAGCCTGTCGGTCTGTCCCCTAGCCTGTCTGTCTGTCCCCTAGCCTGTCTGTCTGTCCCCTAGCCTGTCTGTCTGTCCCCTAGCCTGTCGGTCTGTCCCCGAGCCTGTCTGTCTGTCCCCTAGCCTGTCGGTCTGTCCCCTAGCCTGTCTGTCTGTCCCCTAGCCTGTCTGTCTGTCCCCTAGCCTGTCTGTCTGTCCCCGAGCCTGTCTGTCTGTCCCCTAGCCTGTCGGTCTGTCCCCTAGCCTGTCGGTCTGTCCCCGAGCCTGTCGGTCTGTCCCCGAGCCTGTCGGTCTGTCCCCTAGCCTGTCGGTCTGTCCCCGAGCCTGTCGGTCTGTCCCCGAGCCTGTCGGTCTGTCCCCTAGCCTGTCTGTCTGTCCCCTAGCCTGTCGGTCTGTCCCCTAGCCTGTCGGTCTGTCCCCGAGCCTGTCGGTCTGTCCCCTAGCCTGTCGGTCTGTCCCCTAGCCTGTCGGTCTGTCCCCGAGCCTGTCGGTCTGTCCCCTAGCCTGTCTGTCTGTCCCCTAGCCTGTCGGTCTGTCCCCTAGCCTGTCGGTCTGTCCCCGAGCCTGTCGGTCTGTCCCCTAGCCTGTCAGTCTGTCCCCTAGCCTGTCGGTCTGTCCCCGAGCCTGTCGGTCTGTCCCCTAGCCTGTCGGTCTGTCCCCGAGCCTGTCTGTCTGTCCCCGAGCCTGTCGGTCTGTCCCCGAGCCTGTCGGTCTGTCCCCGAGCCTGTCTGTCTGTCCCCTAGCCTGTCGGTCTGTCCCCGAGCCTGTCGGTCTGTCCCCTAGCCTGTCGGTCTGTCCCCTAGCCTGTCGGTCTGTCCCCGAGCCTGTCGGTCTGTCCCCTAGCCTGTCTGTCTGTCCCCTAGCCTGTCGGTCTGTCCCCTAGCCTGTCGGTCTGTCCCCGAGCCTGTCGGTCTGTCCCCTAGCCTGTCGGTCTGTCCCCTAGCCTGTCGGTCTGTCCCCTAGCCTGTCGGTCTGTCCCCGAGCCTGTCGGTCTGTCCCCTAGCCTGTCGGTCTGTCCCCTAGCCTGTCGGTCTGTCCCCGAGCCTGTCTATCACTCAGTCTGGTAGAGTGCTCAGTAAACCCGTGGTATGGTAGTGGTCCGGAGGTTTCTCCATCTGTAAATCAATACGTTTGGAAGAGCTGTTGAACAGAATGTCCATCCAAGGGAATAGAGGGATTCCCATAAGTCAGGGAGCGCCAAGCCAAGGACATAAAACTCTATTTACACTGAGTTAGAGGGACCTGTAATTATTTTGTTCCTGTGGCACTACACAGTCCTATACATACAGCGACTGAGCTGTTTGAGACAAGTGGTTTTGAATAGAGAGGAACATATCTGTGAGGCTGGACCAACGTCTATCCCATTTGCAAGCTAAACCCAGTATGTATTTACAGACACAGGTTTGAAGATTTTTTGCAATCTGATTGTCTACGTTGCCCACTCCACTGTGAAGGAGGTGTCTGGTGATATGCCTGTTGTCTATGATGCCCACTCCACTGTGAAGGAGGTGTCTGGTGATGTGCCTGTTGTCTATGATGCCCACTCCACTGTGAAGGAGGTGTCTGGTGATGTGCCTGTTGTCTATGATGCCCACTCCACTGTGAAGGAGGTGTCTGGTGATGTGCCTGTTGTCTATGATGCCCACTCCACTGTGAAGGAGGTGTCTGGTGATGTACCTGTTGTCAATGATGCCCACTCCACTGTGAAGGAGGTGTCTGGTGATGTGCCTGTTGTCAATGATGCCCACTCCACTGTGAAGGAGGTGTCTGGTGATGTGCCTGTTGTCTATGATGCCCACTCCACTGTGAAGGAGGTGTTTGGTGATATGCCTGTTGTCTATGATGCCCACTCCACTGTGGAGGAGGTGTCTGGTGATGTGCCTGTTGTCTATGATGCCCACTCCACTGTGAAGGAGGTGTTTGGTGATATGCCTGTTGTCTATGATGCCCACTCCACTGTGAAGGAGGTGTCTGGTGATATGCCTGTTGTCAATGATGCCCACTCCACTGTGAAGGAGGTGTCTGGTGATGTGCCTGTTGTCAATGATGCCCACTCCACTGTGAAGGAGGTGTCTGGTGATGTGCCTGTTGTCTATGATGCCCACTCCACTGTGAAGGAGGTGTTTGGTGATATGCCTGTTGTCTATGATGCCCACTCCACTGTGGAGGAGGTGTCTGGTGATGTGCCTGTTGTCTATGATGCCCACTCCACTGTGAAGGAGGTGTTTGGTGATATGCCTGTTGTCTATGATGCCCACTCCACTGTGAAGGAGGTGTCTGGTGATATGCCTGTTGTCTATGATGCCCACTCCACTGTGAAGGAGGTGTTTGGTGATATGCCTGTTGTCTATGATGCCCACTCCACTGTGAAGGAGGTGTTTGGTGATATGCCTGTTGTCAATGATGCCCACTCCACTGTGAAGGAGATGTCTGGTGATGTGCCTGTTGTCAATGATGCCCACTCCACTGTGAAGGAGGTGTCTGGTGATGTGCCTGTTGTCTATGATGCCCACTCCACTGTGAAGGAGGTGTTTGGTGATGTGCCTGTTGTCTATGATGCCCACTCCACTGTGAAGGAGGTGTCTGGTGATGTGCCTGTTGTCTATGATGCCCACTCCACTGTGAAGGAGGTGTTTGGTGATGTGCCTGTTGTCTATGATGCCCACTCCACTGTGAAGGAGGTGTCTGGTGATATACCTGTTTCTGCGGCATTCGTATAGCTTATCATCTCAGCACTTACCTGGCATGTGCGTGTGCGCGCACACACACACACACACACACACACACACACACACACACACACACACACACACACACACACACACACACACACACACACACACACACACACACACACACACACACACACACACACACACAGCCTCCGCTTCTAGCTCTGTTCCAAAACACAGATAGAGCCCCACAGAGACAGGAGCACAAAGCAACCCTCTGTTCCTCCTACTCCTCCAAGATGCAGAAAGGGAGAGAGAGTTAAGGAGGGAGAGAGGAGGGAGAGAGGGGGAGGACTCAATCAAAAACGAGCAAACAAACCCACATCCCCTCTCACTTTCATCACCAAGCCGTGATGTGAATTCCCGATGCTCCAGAAATGCAAAGCTAACTCTCAGAAAAGGCACACAAGTCAACAAACGTTCCTCTTGCCTTGTTCATATCAAATATGCAGCCTGATCACTAGAATTAGACTTAGATTTCAGACATTTGAAAAGGCCCTGAGAACGACGATATATATGCCTTCCTCGGTGCTCACAAAAAAATAAGAAAAAGACTGCCCGGCACTGGGCGCAAGAGTGCGCTGCTTAGACCACTGAGCCATCGGAGTTCACGATAGTCTAGCAAGCCGTGAGAATATTTAATGATACTTGATGCTAATAGTGTGTCATTTTGAATTATTTTGTTTTAAGCCTTCCCCAAATCATAGCCCGAACATTAACCACGCGGAATTAATCCATCAAAAATAGACATCCATAACACGTTGAATTTCGAAGGGAAACATACTCTCTTGGGGTATGTCTCTATAAGCTTCTTCAAAACTGCTCCTGGTGTACTGCTGGCATGCTGCAATCTTTAAGTAATACTACAGGTTCTCAATTGGATTGAGCTCTGGGCTTTGACTAGGCCATTCCAAGACATTTAAATGTTTGCCCTTAAACCACTCGAGTGTTGCTTAAGCAGTATGCTTAGGATCATTGTCCTGCTGGAAGGTGAACCTCTGTCCCAGTCTCAAATCTCTGGAAGACTGAAACAGGTTTCCCTCAAGAATTTCCCTGTATTTAGCGCCATCCATCATTCCTTCAATTCTGACAAGTTTCCCAGTCCCTGCCGATGAAAAACATTGTGTTGGGGGTGTTGGGTTTGAGCCAGACATAGTGTTTTCCTTGATGGCCGAAAAGCTCTATTTTTGTCTCATCTAACCAGAGAACATTCTTCCATATGTTTGGGGAGTCTCCCATATGCCTTTGGCGAACACCAAACGTGTTTTCTTATTTTTTACTTTAAGCAATGGCTTTTTGTCTGGCCTGTCTTGGCAGGTTTGTTATGGTGCCATATTCTTTCCATTTTTTTAATAATGGATTTAATGGTGCTCCGTGGGATGTTCAAAGTTCCTGATATTTTTTTAGAACCCAACCCTGATCTGTACTTCTCCGCAACGTTGTCCCTGACCTGTTTGGAGAGCTCCTTGGTCTTGGTGATGCCCTTGCTTAGTGGTGTTGCAGACTCTGGGGCCTTTCAGAACAGGTGTACATAAACTGAGATCATGTGACATTTAGATTACACACAGGTGGACTTTATTTAACTAATTATGTGACTTCTGAAGGTAATTGGTTGCACCAGATCTTATTTAGGGGCTTCATAACAAAGGGGGTTAACACATATGCACCCACAACTTTTCAGTTAGAATTTTTTGGTAATGTCTACAGGTCTATTACAGGACATGTCTACAGGTCTATTACTGGACATGTCTACAGGTCTATTACTGGACATGTCTACAGGTCTATTACTGGACATGTCTACAGGTCTATTACAGGACATGTCTACAGGTCTATTACAGGACATGTCTACAGGTCTATTACAGGACATGTCTACAGGTCTATTACAGGACCTGTCTACAGGTCTATTACTGGACATGTCTACAGGTCTATTACAGGACATGTCTACAGGTCTATTACAGGACATGTCTACAGGTCTATTACAGGACATGTCTACAGGTCTATTACAGGACATGTCTACAGGTCTATTACAGGACATGTCTACAGGTCTATTACAGGACATGTCTACAGGTCTATTACTGGACATGTCTACAGGTCTATTACAGGACATGTCTACAGGTCTATTACTGGACATGTCTACAGGTCTATTACTGGACATGTCTACAGGTCTATTACTGGACATGTCTACAGGTCTATTACTGGACATGTCTACAGGTCTATTACTGGACATGTCTACAGGTCTATTACTGGACATGTCTACAGGTCTATTACAGGACCTGTCTACAGGTCTATTACTGGACATGTCTACAGGTCTATTACAGGACATGTCTACAGGTCTATTACAGGACATGTCTACAGGTCTATTACTGGACATGTCTACAGGTCTATTACAGGACCTGTCTACAGGTCTATTACAGGACCTGTCTACAGGTCTATTACAGGACATGTCTACAGGTCTATTACAGGACATGTCTACAGGTCTATTACTGGACATGTCTACAGGTCTATTACAGGACATGTCTACAGGTCTATTACAGGACATGTCTACAGGTCTATTACTGGACATGTCTACAGTTCTATTACAGGACCTGTCTACAGGTCTATTACAGGACATGTCTACAGGTCTATTACAGGACATGTCTACAGGTCTATTACAGCACATGTCTACAGGTCTATTACTGGACATGTCTACAGGTCTATTACAGGACATGTCTACAGGTCTATTACTGGACATGTCTACAGGTCTATTACTGGACATGTCTACAGGTCTATTACAGGACATGTCTACAGGTCTATTACAGGACATGTCTACAGGTCTATTACAGGACATGTCTACAGGTCTATTACAGGACATGTCTACAGGTCTATTATAGGACATGTCTACAGGTCTATTACAGGACATGTCTACAGGTCTATTACAGGACATGTCTACAGGTCTATTACAGGACATGTCTACAGGTCTATTACAGGACATGTCTACAGGTCTATTACTGGACATGTCTACAGGTCTATTACAGGACATGTCTACAGGTCTATTACAGGACATGTCTACAGGTCTGTTACAGGACATGTCTACAGGTCTATTACAGGACATGTCTACAGGTCTATTACTGGACATGTCTACAGGTCTATTACAGGACATGTCTACAGGTCTATTACAGGACATGTCTACAGGTCTATTACTGGACATGTCTACAGGTCTATTACAGGACATGTCTACAGGTCTATTACTGGACATGTCTACAGGTCTATTACTGGACATGTCTACAGGTCTATTACAGGACATGTCTACAGGTCTATTACTGGACATGTCTACAGGTCTATTACAGGACCTGTCTACAGGTCTATTACAGGACATGTCTACAGGTCTATTACAGGACATGTCTACAGGTCTATTACAGGACCTGTCTACAGGTCTATTACAGGACATGTCTACAGGTCTATTACAGGACATGTCTACAGGTCTATTACAGGACCTGTCTACAGGTCTATTACAGGACATGTCTACAGGTCTATTACAGGACATGTCTACAGGTCTATTACAGGACATGTCTACAGGTCTATTACAGGACATGTCTACAGGTCTATTACAGGACATGTCTACAGGTCTATTACAGGACATGTCTACAGGTCTATTACAGGACATGTCTACAGGTCTATTACAGGACATGTCTACAGGTCTATTACTGGACATGTCTACAGGTCTATTACAGGACATGTCTACAGGTCTATTACTGGACATGTCTACAGGTATATTACAGGACCTGTCTACAGGTCTATTACAGGACATGTCTACAGGTCTATTACTGGACATGTCTACATGTCTATTACTGGACATGTCTACAGGTCTATTACAGGACATGTCTACAGGTCTATTACAGGACATGTCTACAGGTCTATTACTGGACATGTCTACAGGTCTATTACAGGACATGTCTACAGGTCTATTACAGGACATGTCTACAGGTCTATTACAGGACCTGTCTACAGGTCTATTACAGGACATGTCTACAGGTCTATTACTGGACATGTCTACAGGTCTATTACAGGACATGTCTACAGGTCTATTACAGGACATGTCTACAGGTCTATTACAGGACATGTCTACAGGTCTATTACAGGACATGTCTACAGGTCTATTACTGGACATGTCTACAGGTCTATTACAGGACATGTCTACAGGTCTATTACTGGACATGTCTACAGGTCTATTACAGGACCTGTCTACAGGTCTATTACAGGACATGTCTACAGGTCTATTACAGGACATGTCTACAGGTCTATTACAGGACATGTCTACAGGTCTATTACAGGACCTGTCTACAGGTCTATTACAGGACATGTCTACAGGTCTATTACAGGACATGTCTACAGGTCTATTACAGGACATGTCTACAGGTCTATTACAGGACATGTCTACAGGTCTATTACTGGACATGTCTACAGGTCTATTACAGGACCTGTCTACAGGTCTATTACAGGACATGTCTACAGGTCTATTACAGGACCTGTCTACAGGTCTATTACAGGACATGTCTACAGGTCTATTACAGGACATGTCTACAGGTCTATTACAGGACATGTCTACAGGTCTATTACAGGACCTGTCTACATGTCTATTACAGGACATGTCTACAGGTCTATTACAGGACATGTCTACAGGTCTATTACTGGACATGTCTACAGGTCTATTACAGGACATGTCTACAGGTCTATTACAGGACATGTCTACAGGTCTATTACAGGACATGTCTACAGGTCTATTACAGGACATGTCTACAGGTCTATTACAGGACATGTCTACAGGTCTATTACAGGACATGTCTACAGGTCTATTACAGGACATGTCTACAGGTCTATTACAGGACATGTCTACAGGTCTATTACAGGACATGTCTATAGGTCTATTACAGGACATACACAAAATAGTCCAAATTGGTGAAGTGAAATGAAAAAAAAACTAGGATTGATCAAGAACAAA
Source organism: Oncorhynchus kisutch (assembly GCF_002021735.2). Classification (NCBI taxonomy): domain Eukaryota; kingdom Metazoa; phylum Chordata; class Actinopteri; order Salmoniformes; family Salmonidae; genus Oncorhynchus; species Oncorhynchus kisutch. The sequence continues at coordinate 26,293,800 of NC_034194.2, read as the reverse complement.
CTTGACTGAGCTTGAAGAATTTTTAAAAGAATAATGTGCAAATGTTATACAATTTATGGTCTGCTAAGCTCTTAGAGATTTACCCAGAAAGACTCACAGCTGTAATCACTACCAAAGGTGATTCTAACATGTATTGACTCAGGGCTGTGAATACTTATGCAATTAGGTATTTCTGTACTTAATTTTCAATAAATGTAAACAGTAAACAATAAACATTTCAAAAAATGTGTTTTCACTTTGTCACTAAGGGGTATTGTGTATAGATGGGTGGAAGAAGAAAATCAATTTAATCCCGTTTGAATTCAGGCTGTAACACAACAACATTTTTAATAAGTCACGGGGTATGAATACTTTCTGAAGGCACTGCAGATTTGAGTGAACAAGAACTGTTTTAGAGTTCAGCAGGGATTGAGAGCCAGTGCTGCTGACACCATATGTTTCAGAGAAAGGATGTGGTGTGTGCGACAAAATAAATCGTCCTTGAGTTTGTGTTACCTCTAATAGCACAAACGAATGTTGCACTCATAAGTTTAAGGCAGTAATGCAGTTTATAAAAACTGAAATGTTTGTAGGCTACTTGTCGCGCATGGTGAATGGTGAACGGTGGTTTGACGTGATGAGCGAGCAGTAGGGAGCTCGCATCGTCACATACTGTTCAACAGGCATTGGAGAGGGAGAGAGAGATGGGGAGAGAGTTAAGAGAGCGTGGAAAGTTACTGGAGTGAGGAGGAGAGGAGACAGTTGCTAATGAGGATCACAATGTCTACCCTGCAGACAGGAGCCTGAACATCTGACCAGACTAAACCTGGAACCAACTCTAGTGCAGCCCACACTTCTCACTGAGGGCCAGCAGCCTTCAAAGACAGCGAAAAACAAATACAACTTATCAAAGGGTACAGAAACTAAAACTAAATCTGCAGTGCTACCTTAGACCCAAATAAGTCAGAACAAGGAGAGAGGGAGTGGTGAGAATGAGACACAAGAGCTATGTTCCATCCACAATACTCCCACGCTCCAGAGCATGCAAACCAACTAAGAAAATCCCAGCACATTTCAGACCATATGTACGCCTGCTTTGGAAACACACTGAGGCCTAGTATGTAGGTTGTCAAACCAGGGGGTCCAGACCAGGTCAGACCAGGTGGCCCAGAACAGGTCAGACCAGGTGGCCCAAACCAGGTCAGTCCAGGTGGCCCAAACCAGGTCAGACCAGGTGGCCCAAACCAGACCAGTCCAGGTGGCCCAAACCAGGTCAGACCAGGTGGCTCAAACCAGACCAGACCAGGTGGCCCAAACCAGACCAGACCAGGTGGCCTGGGGCAGGGCTTAGGGTGAGAGAGGTGGCTGTATGTCCACACCTGGAGGAAGACGTGGGAGCACCGGGGCCAGCTGGGGAGCCTGGCACCAGCCCAGTCCCAGCCAAGAGAGACAGTTAGTGGATAAACAAGACTGTGGAGAGACAAGCCTGCTGAACCAGCTGATCCTGAAGACATCACTGACAAGCACATGCGTGTGTGGATTATTAATCACACACACACACACACGAGCCCTCCCAGAAGGAAAGTAAATAGAGGCGTTAGTCATGATCCAGTCTGTATGTGTGAGGTTGTGGAGTATTTTCCTGTAAATGAACGGTGGCACGCTGCAGCTCAGGGGTGATGCAGCAGACTGTGGTTCAACATGCCCGCCTTGGACCTGGATTTACCGTGTCTTTGTGTGTTTTGCAATGTCTGCGATTAAGTGTGTGTGTGTATATGTGTGTGTGTGTGTGTGTGTGTGTGTGTGTGTGTGTGTGTGTGCGCGTGTGTGTGTGTGTGTGTGTGTGTGTGTGTGTGTGTGTGTGTGTGTGTGTGTGTGTGTGTGTGTGTGTGTGTGTGTGTGTGTGTAGCCATGGTTATGATCCAAAACGGACTAATACAGTTAAATACACACTTCATCAATCTATAACTATTTCACTAGCAGAGCAGCTAAACCAAGGGTCTAAAAACACAGCAACACCAAACATCTATAGACAAACCTCTGCTGATAGCTACACCGCCAAGTGCAAACCACTTTCGTTGGCAGTGACACTACCTGGGCATTCTGGCCTTCAACACACATACAAAACATCAACGTGTTTACTTTCCTGTTGGGTGCTTACTGTGCCTGAAAGATAAATAACGTTTAGGAAGTGGAATAGCTGGAGCAAACCCAGAGTCAGGTTGTCTCCTACTGTAGCATGTCTAACTTTGTTGAACTGACCCCATATCAAAGTAATGAGGTGAATTCTCTTCAACCAGGTATTAGCCCATAATTACAGGCATCAGCTTACCTCACAGAGCAGCGCAACACAGACATGCCTAAGCTTGAGTCCTGAACCAACTGAGGCTCACACGCATCTCTACATTAGAAAGCATTATAGAGAACATGAGGCGCTACCAGATGTAGGATCTTAATTGGATCACTCGTTTGATGACGAGAATGTTCCTGCAAAGCAGGAAATGCAAGCTTGTAGTTTATTTGAGCTTTTAAAAGGCTTCTAACGATGGTAATTTACACTTTGAAATTTAAGATGAAAAATGTATCAACCCCTACAAAAAATGTCCATAAATTATAATCCACATAATCATCCACATTTCCTGTTGCTGCGGGGACTATTTTCCTGCTGTAGCAAACTGGCTCAAATGAAGATCTTACACCTATACAGATTCTCTCACAACAACACCTGACATGTCACTGACTGGGGTTCTCTGGTGTCTTACCTGGAAACCTGGATGTTGGTGCAGGAAAGAAGGCTTTGCATTTCCCTAACCACTAACCTAGGGACATTTAGTCAACCTTGACAAATGATTAGCATCAGAGAGTTTGTTATGATGAAATACAACATGCTTTTTGTGCTTATTATTGTCCTCCATATCTGATTCAATCAGAGAGATACAACTGTCTCCAGTGAGGTGGCACCTGCCAGTCCAGTCTGCCCCTACAGGGTTTCTGTATCTCCAGTATCTACCTGCCCAGTCTTGCCCTGCCCTCAGTGTCTCTCTGATCACAGAAAGACAGACAGCATAAAACACCATCGGTCATCCAGCACTCGGTGGATCTAAGACTTCATTCTTCCCGCAACAAGCCATTGTTAACAGACAGATCTCTCGTTCCGGAAGCTTCCGTAGCCTGGTGTCCTTGATCAACCAAATCGAAACTATTCGGTTTCACCAAAATAGCGTTTTAATGTTACAGAGGCATATCCAATATCTCTAGGAACAATACTTACGATTTGTCGGGTTGAATGTGTCCTTCGCTATCAAATAAGCATTTAAAACACATTTAAATCCAGGGTCTACCATTATTCACCCGTGGGCTGCCATTGTAGTCCATTCTATAACACGCAGTCATGCAAGACTAGGCTACCACATAATCTCTCACTTCTACAGGTGGAAAATGGGAGACGTAAGCTCCCTCAACGAGCTGTCTGTAAACAATGGCTTGTTGCGGGACGAAAAGCAGGCCAATGTACTGCTGTAGCCATCCAGCACCAATTACATGGCTAGGGTTGATGTACTTAGACTGGGCTGTAGAGAGACGAGTGAGACTGGGACACAAATAGGTTCCAAAGTCTTCCACAGAAGTGGCTTTTCTATATAATGGTTTGCTTATAATCTGTTTAATGCTCACTCTGTTAGAATCACCAGTGGGGTTTAACTGTTCTCGACCAAACCAATCAAGCCTGAAGAGAAAGTAGCACAGTCAGTGGGACTATAAGGCAGCTTGGCGACTGTGCGTGATGGAGTTAATCCATGGCCCTCATTCTCCTAGAGGGATGTTTGCCTAACACTTTGTGTTCTGGCTGCTCATAAAACTAACAGGTCAGTCAGGAAGAGGGTACGCTGATAGTCATTACAGAGACAGAGAGCCTCCATCAACATCTATGGGGCTGTTTAAAAAAAAGATGTAACCTTTATTTAACTAGGCAAGTCAGTTAAGAACAGATCCTTATTTACAATGATGGCCTACCGGGCCAACACTGGGCCAATTGTACGCCGCCCTATGGGACTCCCAATCACGGCCGGATGTGATACAGCCTGGATTCAAACCAGGGACTGTAGTGGTGCTGTAGTGGCACCTCTTGTACTGAGATGCAGTGCCTTAGACCACTGCGCCACTCGGAAGCCCAAGAACCCCACTTCTACAACACAGCCAAGACAACAGTCGGGACAGGCTCTGAGGTTGGGGGAAGCGTTTCACAAATCAAATGAACAAGGGGTTTTGTTTGGTTTGTGCAACACTTTTCCCCCGAAAAGTTTGATGTGTTGCAAGATGTCTGGAGGAGTAGTGAGAGAGAAAACAAGAAAGCAAATTGGATCTATATCAAGTATGTGATACTTGGATTTGTGACCTCATTATGAGGCTAATATGAAGCTGCTATGGTTTTGCATTGTCGGCAAATATTTGACCACAGCTGTAAAGGGATTCCAAAGTGTTTTTCAAGGGGCAACTTCAGCTCTGTGGTATCAGTCAGTAGTCATGTAGAACACTACAGCCTGCCATGGTACAAAGACTAAGAGACAAACCTCCCAGACTACCCTTGGGAAGTGGTACTTAATCCTGGTCCTGAAGACCCACAGTAAATTAAGGACCTTAATTAGTTTAATCTGGTCAGGTGTGCTGGTACTGGACTGGAACTAAAGCATGCAGACCTTGTGGGTCTCCGGGACCAGAATTGAAGAACATTCCCCTACGGCCTTTCTCACTACAGAGGAACAGTCTTCCAATGTCCACTGTCAAGTTTGCTTCTTCTAGCCAAAGTGTAAGGTTCAGGTAAGTTAACAGCTGCAGTGACCTTTGACACAGGGTCACATGCTTCAGGGTCAGTGTTGGCCTGAGGTGACTGGGGAGTGACTCGTTGGGAGGGCTCGTTGTGTGTTGCAGCAGGAGTGTGAAGAAGGGAGGGGAGGCCACATCAGAACAGCAAAAGGAAAAGAGGACAGGTTACAATGGGGCCAGTACAGAGTAGAGGCCTGGTGATGAGAGAATGAAGAAGAGGAGAAGGTTTTGAAGGAGCAGGGTGGACAAGTCCTCTGAGAGGCACCACACTCGTCCCTTGTGATAGACAACCCCTCCCTGAAAGGCCATGTCCCAGCAGGGACGTCTAAATGCCAGCCCATTGTACTGTCCGTCTCTACCTTTTAACATAATGACATTATATAACTCATTCCTATTGCTCTTCAGAGAGATCCTAGATGGGACTGTCTGGCAGCCACTGTCTGGACACACTTCATACGACACAAGAGTAATACCCCACCCCCTCTCTCTCTTGCTCTCTTTCTTTACCTTATCTCCCTCTTTCTCTCTACCCATTCTCCCTCTCTCTTTCTTTCTCTCTCTATTTATTTGGCCAGTCGCCCTCTCTCTCTCATTTTATTTAAATGTTTCATTTCACCTTTATTTAACCAGGTAGGTTAGTTGAGAACAAGTTCTCATTTACAACTGCAACCTGGCCAAGATAGAGCAAAGCAGTTCGACACAAACAACAGCACAGAGTTACACATGGAATAAACAAACATACAGTCAATAACACAATAGGAAAAAGTATATATACAATGTGTGCAAATGGCGTGAGGAGGTAAGGCAATAAATAGGCCATAGTAGCGAAGTAATTACAGTTTAGTAAATTAACACTGGAGTGATAGATGAGCAGATGATGATGTGCTAGTAGAGATGGTGGTGTGCAGAAGAGCAAAAAAGTAAATAAAACAATATGGGGATGAGGTAGGTAGATTGGATGGGCTCCCTCCCTTGTTCCAGTTTTGAGGCCGTCTGAGAAGGTGTCCAGTCCAGACGCATAACACCAGCCAAAGGGAGAGTGGAGTAACGGCAGTTGGTAAGAACACTCTCCTGAAAACACTAAATACTGACTGGACAATGTCTGCTATGTGCTTCTGTTTCAATACTGGGAAAGACATAGTATTGTCTTCAACAGTTAGTTGTGCCATTGGTAAAACTGTGAAAAGGCAGTGGAATGCATATGATGCATCATGTCAGTATGTTCTCATATAAAATGGAATATGGCGTTATTAAATATACACTGAGCTCCAAAAGTATTGGGACAGTTACACATTTTTTTTGTTTTGGATCTGTACTCCAGCACTTTGGATTTGAAATGATACAATGATTATTAGATTAATACCATCAAATTAAAGCTGACAGTCTGCACTTTAACCTTTATAGTCATTGTAACATTTCAAATCCAAAGTACTGGAGTACAGAACCAAAACAACAAAGTATGTGCCACTGTCCCAATACTTTGAAGCTCAGTGTAGTTATCGTGATATATAGGTCCTTCTACAGCTGGCTTCTGCTGAGTTTGTGAATAAACAGCCTTCCCACCCCATATCTCCTCCCTCCGTTCTCTCTGTTCCTCCTCTTTCCTTTCCAAGTTATGCAGGAGGGACAGACAGCTGCAGGCTCTTAGGTGCTCCTCCTCCTCCTCCTCTAGCTCTGTTATAGATGCTCTGTAGCCCTCCCACCCCAACTCCCCAGGCCCCCGTCCTGTCCCATCCCAGCCAGCTCTTCTCGCTTCCAGGCAGGACAGACAGGCAGTAAATCCAGGCTTCCTCTTCCCCTGTTTTATCTCTCCAGGATGGAACATTCCCAACCTTCCCAATACGTACAGAGAGGTGATCCACTTCACTCATCCTCTCACACACGTAAACACACACACATGCAGACACACACATAAACAGGGGCACACACACACACGCACAAACCCATATATACTGAGTGCACAAAACATTAGGAACACCTTCCTAATATTGAGTTGCACCCCCCTCTTTTGCTCTCAGAACAGCCTCAATTCGTCAGGACATGGACTCTACAAGGTGTCAAAAGCGTTCCACAGGGATGCTGGCCCATGTTGACTCCAATGATTCCCACCATTGTGTCAAGTTGGCTGGATGTCCTTTGGGTGGTGGACCATTCTTTGATACACAAGGGAAACTGTTGAGCGTGAAAAACCCAGCAGCGTTGCAGTTCTTGACACAAACCGTTGCGCCTGGCACCTACTACCATACTCCGTTCAAAGGCACTTCAATCTGTTGTCTTGCCCATTCACCCTCTGAATAGCACACAACAATCCATGTCTCTATTGTCTCAAAGCTTAAAAATCCTTCTTTAACCTGTCTACTCCCCTTCATCTACACTGATTGAAGTGGATTTAAAAAGTGACATCAATAAGGGATCATAGCTTTCACCTGAATTCACCTGGTCAGTTTATGTCATGGAAAGAGCAGGTGTCCTTAAAGTCTGGTATACACACACACACACACACACACACACGAACACACACACACACACACACATGAAACTATGGAGAGATTCTCTCAAACGACAGACACTGACTCTTCAATGATGGATGTGAGATTGCTTCACTGGAAAGCTCTGAGAGCAGAGCAGACATAATCTTTGGCCAACATCAATCAGGACAGCTGAGCCCTCCATAAATCACCCATACCATCTTTCATTGAGACCCACCTCTCAAATCAACCAAAACCACATGGCTGCTGAAAGCCTGGGGGATTTCCTATGTGTCTCTCGTTTTCTAATCAATATCTAGCTCAAACTCTATTATGCTTATAACTGGATAGTACTTTACGATAGAGCTGAGGAGATTAACGGTGAAAATTTGTCAATGAAATAGGAGTCCTACAAATATGTCTCTAGCGTAGGTATGGTCACTCTCTTCCCACTTAATTGAATGATCTGTTTTTGTGCTCAATACAAAATGTGTCCCTGTGACTTCTGTTACAGAATAAAACTAAATAAATAGCCGTTACTATATTTGTAAGTGCTGGATTTGTTTGAGCTTAATTTGTTTAAATTCGGCTCACTTCTTTTTATGTTCAGGATGAGTAGAATAAACTGAGGTCAGTCCAGTTTACTACTTGGAGTTCTGGAAATGCGAATTCAGAACTGAACAGATGCTGTCTGTTTTCAAGGATTCTAGATACCAATCACTTTGAATAGTGTTATCATAGCCTGTTAATAAAGCTAGCATATGAACACTACCCCCCCCCCCCCCCATCTCTCTCTGTGTTGTGTGTGTATGGAGCATAGACCCCAGGGGTACTCAGAGCAGCACTCTCTGCCAGGAGCAGCTGCATTCTTCAATACCTCAGCCAGTAACTTGGCAACCCAGAGGTACCATGCCCCACTACCCTACATCCATGTGAATGAGAACCCCTAGAAGCCCCAAAACACAACCAAGCACTTTCAGGCACCAGGAGGCAGGAGGGCAAACTAAGTGTTTTAGAACACAGTCACAAACACAAACACTCACTGGATTGCTCTCCAAAATTCCCTCCCCCAACTCCCGGTCTGGCTCCCAGGCTGTTGGCAGCACATTGGGAAATCACACTCTGTAAAGATATCAAACTGATCGAAGAACGACGTGTTTGAGGATACTATGAATTATAAAAAGGAGATCTGACAAAATGAACATTTTCCTCAAGCATTTTGGCTCTCACTTCACAATAGTAAAATCAGCATAGTTGTATTCTATATAAATTCAACAACAAATTGTAGAGCCATGAAGAAGTGGGTTACCACAGCTCTTTAGCTGATATTGTATTGATCTAAGCTGGTGGGTTGCCTGTTTTGATAGGACGTGGTTATACTCTGCTGCAGTTGTAGGTGATGGTTTGTGGGGACTCAGTTCCACTGTATTGCAGCAGGATTGATGGCCTTGAGTTTGTGGGGACATGCAACAGTATGATTGGTGTTTGTAAGTACTCGGTATGTGATGAGTGTGTTTGTGGGGACGTACCATGTCGAGGTCCTGGGACACACGTCTCTTGCGTAGCTCCTCCATGCGGTCGCTGACGTCACTGAAGCAGGTGTTGTAGTACTCAGAATACTCCTGGGCCAGGTCATCAATGTTCCCCAGAGAACCATCCTACACAACACAGAGAGAGAGAGAGAGAGAGAGAGTCATTGAGAATGAGGGAGAGATTCCGAGGGAGAAAATAGAAGCAGCTCATATGTTCGAACATGGTAGAATGGAGGAAAGATGTAGGTTCCTGAGACATTTTCTAGTACACTCATTACTCAATCTGAGCACCCAATATGACACCAAAGCCTTCGTCTGGAGGAATAACATTGTCTGAGTCAATCCTTTCAGTAAGCTCCACACTCCCCTGACTGCATTCACCTCCACAGTACAGTACTCCAGGTGAGATAAACGGACCTACTAACAACCTCAGCTCCCCATCTGTCTCTCACTCTGGGCAAAGCACAGCCTCATAAAACCCCTACACATACGCTTGTAATCAGGAGCGCGTGAGAGGCACCAACTAGCAGGCAGGTGGTGCAGTGTGGAGGGCGGTGCGCAGGGGCACACAAATCTAATCACTCACACACCACTTCTTCCTCTGGTTGCCAATCTGGACTATAGTTATTAGCTAACTGGCTAACACAGTTGTGCTACTGAGGGAGGGGTTAGAGGTTACAGCACCTTTACCCTTTAGCTCTGTGGCCTATACTAGCTATGGCCTGTTGTGAAAGGACAACGGGTAGGAGAAAGGAGAAGGAAAGTACATCAGTGTGATTTGTGGAAGACGAAGCCCTATAAACAAGCTCCTGTTGAGATGAAGATTGTCTGGGACAGTGTGTTTGTGCCTCTGCTAGAGGGGAGGTGTGCGGTCAACCATGAGTGTTTCCTGGGTTTGGTCAGTTAACATACACAATCACAGATCAGAGATGCCCTTTAAACCCTGGCTATGACATTCTCCCAACCCCAACCCCAACCCCAAACACCCTCTTCCTGCCGGGGGGGGGGGGGGGGGGGGTCACCTCTCTGCTGGGTTCCTGTCTTTGTGTGGAAGACGGTGTTTGGGTAGAAGGAGGAAGTATGTTCCAGTCACTCATACACTCTAAATAACAAAGACTTTACTCAACAGAATACACTAGCCCCAAAACACATTGTTGAAGATTCAGAGAGGAACAGTAGAATCAATACTAAAGAAGCAGAACCTGCTAGTGCATTGCTATACATTGAAACCAGAGGAGAATTACATACATGTATGGGTTGTGTTTCCACTCCAAGGTTATGAGTGAGAGTCATAGCCATCGACCCTTCACTAAGACCCACCCCCTAGGTTAATGTTGCAACCTTGGACAACATTTTCCCAAGAAGCTCCATTCCCCATTCAAACTACTGGAGAAAACCTCTCGCAAAAACCTCCTATACACAATCAAATTAAACACAGACTACCCCTTATTAATCAGGAGACTATCGGGTATGTTGTGGTGGACTGTCATTAGTGTGGCTATGCACTAGATGGCTCTGAATGGACTGTCATTAGTGTGGCTATGCACTAGATGGCTCTGAATGGACTGTCCTTAGTGTGGCTATGCACTAGATGGCTCTGAATGGCCTGTCATGCAGTTAAATCTACTACTTACCATTTTGGGTTTTAACTAGTTCTCTCAAGTCGTATCCTGATGTCGACAGCAGATTATAGTTGTATTCATAATATAGATAACTTAGCTAGCTACAGTAACATACATTTCGAGAAAACCTGTTATATTAAGTGGCTAGCTAGCGTTAGCAACGTTTTGTGGTCAGTAAGACTGAGAGCTAGCTAACCAGCTGAGCTAGCAAATAAAACAAAAGTATATCTTTTTTATTAACAAAATGCAGGTTCTGCATTTCAGGAATCACAGTAGCAAGTAAACCTTTAAACAATTTAGCTACTTTTTGATGAAAACTCACAGTTTTGCCATAGTGCTCATTGACTTTCATGCGTTTGAAATGTGAGCTTGTCTAAGGTGTCAGACTCAATGACAGTTGCTATACATTGGAGCGCTGCGATTGGTTGCCCAATATTCTGTGGTGGGGCTTAGCGAAGGGGCAACTGTACTACTAACTGACTGGGGTTGGAGAGCAACGGAAACATCTTTCACTGAGAAGATTTGAGAAGCGTCTCTCTATGGTGCTTGGACTCATAACTACTCGGTGCTGTGTATGTTGACAACCATTGCAGTGATGGCCAATCGTTCAATATTCATTAGTGTTGATCTAGTCAGTGCCTGGTTTGGTGAGTGGTCAGCATGCATTGAGTCACTCTGCGAGGAGTGAACGGTCTCTCTCAGTCTTAGTCTGTCTCTGTCTCTCTCTGTGGTCCTCTAAACAGGACCCAGTATCTCTGTGCCAACATGGGATGAATGGGGTACTGTGGAGGCAGTGTGCCACACACACACATACACCCCGGGCAGACGCGCACACACACACCCTGGGAAGGCAGAGAGAGGGGCTTCTTCTGAGAGGGCTTTCCAAAACAACATTGAGGATGAAAACAACAAACTAGTCCACACTGTGGAAAAACACAAACCTGAAGTGAATCCCACCATCACCCATCGGTAATGCATTCCACATTAACAACAGAATATTGAAATACATTCTAGACAGACAGAGGCCCCGTGTCAAAAATCCAGATTGTTCAGCTTTATTTTCCTCCACTCACTCCTCCTCCCACCATAGAATACTTCTTCGTAACTCTAGCTACCTCCAGACTGTGACATATGGTTAGAGGTGGCTGAGATTCCCTATGGAAGCACTCTCTCACTCTCTGGGCAGAGAGCAGACACGTGTCTCCCCACATTCCTCACTCAGAGTGAGAAGCACACTCTTATTAGAGACTAGCTACAGTACTGCCTAATCCCCAGAAACATGGCACAACCATGTCCAAGAGGGTGACAGACAGACCCAGATACTAGAGTTGCAGTCAGTGTATCTGTCCATGTAGAACGCCTGATTACAACTCAGGCAGATATTTAGTGACAGTTCATTACCTTGCTGGGTCTATAAAACAAACTGTCCATGTCTGTGTAAACATCTTAGTCACAACTCCAGTTTGTGTATTAAATGTACAGATGTTCAGCAGGCTGTATGTGTTAAATGCCTAGAATACTGTATAGGCAGGCATGGATTCCATCTCATCTGTCAGCACTGTTTGTCTGTAATACTTCAACTCTCCAAGCTCCAGACCCAGAGGTAAAGCCAATGGCCTATGCTGTAGTTTAACATTACAATGTGATTTATTATGTTGTTGTCAGTGTTGTTACAGTGTAGTTACAGTGCTGTTACAGTGCTGCTACAGTGTTGTTACAGTGCTGTTACAGTGCTGTTACAGTGTTGTTAGTGTTGTTGCAGTGCTGTTACAGTGCTGTTAGTGTTGTTACAGTGCTGTTACAGTGTTGTTACAGTGTTGTTACAGTGCTGTTAGTGTTGTTACAGTGCTGTTACAGTGTTGTTACAGTGCTGTTACAGTGTTGTTACAGTGCTGTTACAGTGTTGTTACAGTGTTGTTACAGTGTTGTTACAGTGCTGTTACAGTGTTGTTACAGTGCTGTTAGTGTTGTTACAGTGTTGTTAGTGTTGTTACAGTGTTGTTAGTGTTGTTACAGTGTTGTTGCAGTGTTGTTACAGTGTTGTTACAGTGTTGTTACAGTGCTGTTAGTGTTGTTACAGTGCTGTTACAGTGTTGTTACAGTGTTGTTACAGTGTTGTTAGTGTTGTTACAGTGCTGTTACAGTGTTGTTACAGTGCTGTTACAGTGCTGTTAGTGTTGTTACAGTGCTGTTACAGTGCTGTTACAGTGTTGTTACAGTGCTGTTACAGTGCTGTTACAGTGTTGTTAAAGTGTTGTTACAGTGCTGTTGCAGTGTTGTTAGTGTTGTTACAGTGCTGTTAGTGTTGTTACAGTGCTGTTAGTGTTGTTACAGTGCTGTTAGTGTTGTTACAGTGCTGTTACAGTGCTGTTACAGTGTTGTTACAGTGCTGTTACAGTGATGTTACAGTGTTGTTACAGTGTTGTTAGTGTTGTTACAGTGCTGTTACAATGTTGTTACAGTGCTGTTACAGTGCTGTTAGTGTTGTTACAGTGCTGTTACAGTGCTGTTACAGTGTTGTTACAGTGCTGTTACAGTGCTGTTACAGTGTTGTTGCAGTGCTGTTACAGTGCTGTTACAGTGCTGTTGCAGTGTTGTTACAGTGTTGTTACAGTGCTGTTGCAGTGCTAGGTCTTTCCTTACTGCAGTGTTCCTCTCAGGGGGGCCGGTGTGTGTGTAGCATACCTGGGATTCCTCTCCTACCATGAGCTCATGTAGCCCATCAATCAGCCTCTACACAGCTGGGAGCCTGACTAAGAGCCTGAATTGGAGCCTGACTGGGAGAATGACTGGGAGCCGGACTGGGGGCCCACTTCATAACGGACAGCTTGTATGCACATGTGTCAATGAGACAATGACAAGATGACAAGGGACGGCCTAGTGTTTAGAGCGTTGGGCCAGTAACCGAAAGGTTGCAAGATCGAATCCCCGAGCTGACAAAGTAAAAATCTGTCGTTCTGCAAGGCAGTTAACCCACTGTTCCTAGGCCGCCTAGTTAAATAAATAAATGGTTATTTACTTAACTAGGCAAGTCAGTTAAGGTAAAAAAATATTTAAAAAGATGTTAGAAAAAAAGATGGAAGTGATTGATTGACTATGTGTCTGTTTATTGTAAGTGATTGTGTATGCGAGAGTGAGTGTGCGTTTGTGTGTGTGTGGGAGTGAAGGAATGTGATAACAATAGTCCATATGGCAGTGTGAGGGGGGTACTGAGGGGGTATGGAGCCAGTGGACAGGGGTGATTTGTGACGAGGTATTGAATGGGGAGGCTGGGGGTTGGAGGGGGTAAAACATCTGTAGGTTGGGGAGACAGTCTTTATCTAACACAGAGGCTATGGAGAAGACTTTACTCTTTGCTTTATCCGAACAACAACAACCCTGGGGTCTGTGTCTGTTAGGCTAGCAGGCTAAACCACCCGTTGAGAATCTGAGTGTCCTAAAATGATTAGGGAAGCACTATATATCGGTGAACAAATCGGAATCGAACGATATTAGCTAAAAACGCCAACATCGGTATTGGCCCGATGTGTAGTTTAACACTGATGTTAAAAACCAATGTCAGTGGCCTCCCGGGTGGCGTAGTGGTCTAAGACACTGCATTGCAGTGCTAGCTGTGCCACCAGAGTTTCTGGGTTCGAGTCCAGGCTCTACCGCAGCCGGCTGCGACCGGGAGGCCCATGGGGCGGCGCACAATGTGTAAGAAAATTTCAGAGCAACAACTCAAAGGCGAAATCCATTAAAGCCAAGATAATGGAATTCGTTGTCCTTGACAATCAACCTTTCTCTGTCGTGGGTGATGTTGGCTTTCGCCAACTGAGCACCGGTACACACTATCAAGTGCGCTATTTTTCAGATGTTGACCTACCAGAGTTACACAGTAACTGTGTTATTAGCTTCACGACATACATACTATGGAACGTCGTTTGGGTCTTTGCGTGTCAAAAAAGATACAGTAGCACTGTCAGAGCTGTACAAAAAAGTCTGCAAACACCGGCCACGATAATGATAATGGTAATAAAGCATAATTTGTTCAACCCCAACATCTGGCGTAGCTAGCTTTAGCTTGGTACCTAGCTAGCACCAATACAACCAGCCTGAAAGCAATGACCAGTAGAAACTGCAGTCCTTTTCATTATTCTTAGCAATGATTTAGGAATCCTTGTGAGTAAGTATTAGCTAGGTTGCCACTTGTTGCTCGCCTATTGAAATTGAACTTCAGTTTACGTTATAAGCTAACGTTATAAGCCGTCAGCTAGCTTCATCTGGCTAGTGAGGATCGACCGGACCGGGTTATGTGTTGTGAATCTAGCCACAATAAGGATTAGGCACAATAGTGGAATTTGCGGTTTGCCTTCAAAATAAAAGTACGTAATTGACAGTGATGCAAATGAATACAACTAGTAGAACTATGCCATACTTTTATTTTGAAGGCAAAGTCCACTATTGTGGTTAATCCTTACTGTGGCTAGCTTCACATAGAAAGGTCCGACACCCATTAATCAAATAAGAACTGTCTTCTAAATGAGGGTTATTTTAGATGACACCTAGCTACATAGTTAGCTTGCTAACTATATAGCTACTGAAACAGATGTCGTTTTGCTATGTTTTTAGGGAAGAACATTGTTTCCATCCATGAGCTAGCTAGCTTTTTTTTATGACCAGCTCTGTAGGTGCGCGAGACAACTTTACCAGCATCATAGCATTCGTATCGATGAATCGTTGTGACATATGAAATACGAGTGATGGTGTTATCAATGTGTAATAACTATGTAAAAAATGTATGAACGCGTTAAATTATTATGTGATGTGCAGTCATGTTCAGGTCCTGATTGGTCAACAAGCTTATTTGACACATCAAATAGTGTTATTTGACAGGTCAAAGACCCAAACAGTGTTCCATAGAAATCCTGGTTGAGAATTAAACGACTGAAAATATTAAAAACAAAACAGCACAGCAAGTAAGTGAAATAAATAGATGTTGATGATGTTTTACTGGTAATGGGGACATACGCAAATGCCAAACAAAATAACTTTTTGGTCAGTGTGTGTGTGTGTAACCTTTATTTAACTAGGCGAGTCAGTTAAGAACAAATTCTTATTTAAAATGATGGCCCGGACGACACTGGGCCAATTGTGTTTCGCCCTATGGGACTCCCAATCATGGCGGGATTGTGATACAGCCTGGATTCGAACCAGGGACTGTAGTGACGCCTCTTGCACTGAGATGCAGTGCCTTAGACCGGACGACACTGGGCCAATTGTGTTTCGCCCTATGGGACTCCCAATCATGGCGGGATTGTGATACAGCCTGGATTCGAACCAGGGACTGTAGTGACGCCTCTTGCACTGAGATGCAGTGCCTCAGTGCACTGACCTTTTGGGTCCTCTCGCATGCTAACAACTAACTGCCAAGTTAGCTACAGTACTAATCTCTACATTTATTTTATTTTAATTGATGCTCAAATCAAATTGCAGACATTACATCATGTATGTGTAAGTGTGTTAACAATTTAACTGTACTAGAATGCTTATCGGTATCGGTATCGTTTTTTTTGGCAAGGAAAATATCGGATATTGGTATCGGCTAAAAATGTCATATCGGTGCATCACAAAAAATTATGTTAATGTATGTGTGTGTATTTAATTAAAACAAAATGGAAGGAATAACAACAACAACAACAACGGTTTTATGGAGATGAAAAAAACCATAATGCAATAGACCAAACCTTGTTTGGCTCCCACCCTGTGTATACAAGAGTGTACCACCCTGCCTTGAGTCAAGTTCAATGGTCATGTTCACAGTCAGAACAGGATATAAAAGACAACACCCAAGGTGTAAGAGAGAGGAGAGGAAAGAAAGGGAGGAAAATGTAGAGAGGAGAGGAGAGGAGAGGAGAGGAGAGGAGAGGAGAGGAGAGGAGAGGAGAGGAGAGGAGAGGAGAGGAGAGGAGAGGAGAGGAGAGGAGAGGAGAGGAGAGGAGAGGAGAGGAGAGGAGAGGAGAGGAGAGGAGAGGAGAGGAGAGGAGAGAGATAAGACTGTTCTTGCTCGCCTCACTGACCATTCCTAATTTCAGGTTCAGCCGAACCTCTTCAGAACACAGTGCCAACACTTTAGGGGCAGGTCCAATCTCCTCACTTTACTTCAAGACTTTACGGAACAATGCTCTTACCAACGGCTTGGAGGGAATGCTGTGAGGCTTTCCAGTAAAAAACTCTTGAGGCTGGAGTTTGTTATTCTAAACCACTAGTGGGAGGACTGACCTGACTGACATGACTTGGCTCATGGTTTACTGTCTCTAAGCTTACAGGGACTGTTTATATGAATAATTCTGCAGTATACTTTGAAATACATGTCTGACTAACAGCCATAGGTTTAGAGGTTTCTGTCCATGATTCCACATGAGAATATTCTCTATTTTCCATTGACAGAGAGAGGTATAGGAGAGAGTGTTCAGACTGGAATCTAGACCCATGGATGAGTAACATATAAGGACATGAGGAACTGTAGGGGGTGACATGGGGTCCTGCTGACCTCTGCTCAGCTAATTAATTAACCATAGAATTCCTGTCATTCTCAATGTGACCACACTGGGAGGGTAGGGGGTGGTGGTGCAACAGTATTATTCATGGCATCTGGGAGACATCCTTGGGCCACTGCTGAACAGTAATGCATGGCTATTCTCTACATGTCATAGGCCTTAACGTTACAAGGTCATGCCCCATGATGACCCAGAAACACCTTCCTTATCAGGCAGATGTAAGTAGCTGTGTGGTGATGCAACCATCCACTCAAAACATCCATTTCAAAAACACACTCCGTAACTCAACAGCCAATTGACTTTGTATGCTCTGAGTAAAATCTGCTCAAACGCAAACCATAACTCACTCTGTGCCCTTCAATCCCATCTAAACAGCCATGCTGAAACATTAACTCTGTGCTCTTCAATCCCATCTAAACAGCCATGCTGAAACATTAACTCTGTGCTCTTCAATCCCATCTAAACAGCCATGCTGAAACATTAACTCTGTGCTCTTCAATCCCATCTAAACAACCATGCTGAAACATTAACTCTGTGCCCTTCAATCCCATCTAAACAGCCATGCTGAAACATTAACTCTGTGCTCTTCAATCCCATCTAAACAGCCATGCTGAAACATTAACTCTGTGCTCTTCAATCCCATCTAAACAGCCATGCTGAAACATTAACTCTGTGCTCTTCAATCCCATCTAAACAGCCATGCTGAAACATTAACTCTGTGCTCTTCAATCCCATCTAAACAGCCATGCTGAAACATTAACTCTGTGCTCTTCAATCCCATCTAAACAGCCATGCTGAAACATTAACTCTGTGCTCTTCAATCCCATCTAAACAGCCATGCTGAAACATGAACTCTGTGCTCTTCAATCCCATCTAAACAGCCATGCTGAAACATTAACTCTGTGCTCTTCAATCCCATCTAAACAGCCATGCTGAAACATGAACTCTGTGCTCTTCAATCCCATCTAAACAGCCATGCTGAAACATTAACTCTGTGCTCTTCAATCCCATCTAAACAGCCATGCTGAAACATTAACTCTGTGCTCTTCAATCCCATCTAAACAGCCATGCTGAAACATGAACTCTGTGCTCTTCAATCCCATCTAAACAGCCATGCTGAAACATGAACTCTGCTCTCATTGTGCCGGAGCTGCAAACCTTTACTGTTCAGTTCTTTGAATTGAAATCTAGGGGAATCTCCTGAGTGTTGCAATTCAACACTCATCCTGGATGGATTCAAGGTCCTGATTTCCCAGAGCGCTCAGTGGTAGTCTATCAGGACAAATACCTCATGAGCAAGCAAGCTGATCTTTCTGTGCTTTCTGAGGCAAAGAAAACAACAAAAGTAGCAAGAATGTACACTCAGCTGAAATAACTTCCCCTTTGTAAATAGCACACCAAGACCCTTCTGTCAGTTATTAAAACATTCCATAGCCAGCATGCAGGGCTAAACTCAGTGCACTGACCTTTTGGGTCCTCTCGCATGCTAACAACTAACTGCCAAGTTAGCTACAGTACTAATCTCTACATTTATTTTATTTTAATTGATGCTCAAATCAAATTGCAGACATTACCGTGAAATGCTTACTTATGAGCCCTTTCCCAGCAATGCAGAGTTAAAAAGTCAAATAAAATGTAAAATATTAATGTAAATACTAACACAATAAAATAACAATAAATATATATAACTATATAACTATATAGCTATATACCAGGAGTACAGGTACTGAGTCAATATGCAGGAGTACAGGGTAGTTGAAGTAATTTAGGTAATATGTACATGTAGGTAGGGGTAAAAGTGACTAGGCAATTAGGAGAGATAATAAACAGAGCAGCAGCAGCATATGTGAAGAGTGTGAAAGTGTGTCTATGTGTGAGTGTGTGTTTGTGTGTGTGGCGTTAATATGTATGTGTTTTGTGAGTGTGTGTGTGTGTGTGTGTGTGTGTGTGTGTGTGTGTGTGTGTGTGTGTGTGTGTGTGTGTGTGTGTGTGTGTGTGTGTGTGTTTGTGTGTTTGTGTGTGTGTGTGTGTGTGTGTGTGTATTTGTGTGTTGGAGTGTCAGTGTAGTGTATGTGAGTGTGTGGGTGAGTGAGTGTGCTTTGGAGTGTCAGTGTAGAATGTGTCAGTCCAAGAGCCAGTGCAACATTGTCAGTGCAAAAAAAGGGGGTCAATGCAAATAGTCCAGGTGACCATTGATTAACAATTCAGCAGTCTTATGTCTTGGGGGTAAAGCTGTTCAGGAACATTTAGCTGTTTTGAAAATGTTTAGGGTCTTCCTCTGACACTGCCTGGTATAAAGGTCGTGGATGGCAGGGAGCTCAGCCCCAGTGATGTACTGGACCGTACACACCACCCTCTGTAACGCCACACTGCCAGGTCTGTTGCCTCCTCCCTATAGGCTGTCTCGTTGTCGTCAGTGGTCAGGCATACCACCGTCGTGTCGTCTGCAAACTTAATGTTGCTTGGAGATGTGAGCAGTGTTGGAGTCGTGCACAGCCACGCATTTGTGGATGAACAGGGAGTAAAAGGAGGGGACTAAACACGCACCCCTTTTGTCCAGGTGGGAAAGAGCAGTGTGGAGTGCAATGGGGATTTCACTGCTACAGATGTTGTCCACCTTCGCATGCAAGATAGTTTGGTGCTCTCTCTCTCTCTCTCTCTCTCTCCCTCTCTCTCTCCCTCTCTCTCTCCCTCTCTCTCTCCCTCTCTCTCTCCCTCTCTCAAAGCCAGTGCTTTTATTTGTCATGTCAGAAGACATTACAGAGGTCTCTAAACCATTCGCTCTAGCTAACGTGTTTGTTCTGCTCCTAGTTTTAGGTACACATTCCAGACAGTGCTGCTTTTCATACTGAGGCCGGTTCCGTGCTTATTGAGTTATGCTGTTCTGTTCGCGCTGTGCAAAAGGCTTTTGTCAGTGTCAGGACTTGCCTTGTGACTAGCTAGACATCCTCTAGGGGAGTGCATAGTGACAGATGACAATAGCCATCACGTATCTGATGCAACGCTAGAACGACAGTGTTAGGATCGGTTACACTTGTTACCAGTTCAGAACACTGGGGCGGCGGTTAAAGAAACTATCCCACTCACTATCATTTTCATGATTCATTACAAGCAGGAGTAAGTAAATTAGCGCCTCGCTCATGTTTCCTCCTAAATCATAGAACACATTGACTCCAAACCCAAGAGACTGACCAGGCTGGCGGTGCCCAAACAACTTCTCCCTACAAAGGCAGCGGAGGGTAAGCGATCCCTCACTCCACTCCTCCCTCCAGGCTTTAGCTGTGGGGGAGAATGGCCTCCACACCTGCTCATACCCCTGTCCCACCCCTACACCAGCATCCCAGCCCAGGCTGTAGGAAGGCCCAGGCAGAGTTGAGGCCCACCCCCCTCCAGAGGAGCTTCCTGAGGATATCCTCCACAGCACTGAGAGAAACACCTGCCAGCCCTGACTGGCCCCTGACTGGGAGGGGGAGATCTGAGCTGAGCTGGCCATCCTAGGCTCAAATGTGGCAAACCTAGGTTGGACCAGGGTTGATGTGGCTTTACTAAGGCTGGGCTAGGACAGAGGGGTGCTGAGATGGAGGTGAACAGCTCAGCAACTACACAATGCTATATTGGAGGAGGAGACACTCTTTAAACAAATTGAGGTTTCTTTTAAGTTGACCATGTGTTGTCACAGACACCGTTTCAAAATACATTTGGGCTGAATAGGCTCACTAATAAAACATATCAACGGCTGGGTAGAAGGAAAGTATCAACAAGCCCTTGAGATGGGAGACAGAACCCACTCATACTGTACGGAGGTCTGAAAACCTTTAAATATACTATTTCCTCAAATGTAACAAAATGTCTTCCTGATACTAAACTTTGAGGCAGACATCCATGCAGATTGGGATGAGAGAGCCATTTGAGAATACCCGATAGGGAATACAGAGGAGGACTGTCAGCTGTCCAGATGTGTGCTCAAATTAGAGTACATGTCGAACTCATTCCACGGAGGGCCGAGTGTCTACGGGTTTTCGTACTTGATTGATGAGGTCACTAATTAGTAAGGAACTCCCCTCACCTATGGTCTTTATTGAAAAAAAACAGCAGATACTAGGCCCTCCATGGAATGTGTTTGACACCCCTGAATTAGAAGCTGACGCGGTGGAATAGAGAAAAATCACTGTTTGAACTAACTGCTCCGTTTGCAGAGGGGGGTACTAAAGGTGTGTACTGTGTTTATGCTGTTGAGGACTGGTACTTCCAAATATCCACCCATACACACCTGCACCCATACACACTAACACTGTGGAAATGTTATACATGGCATGCTGCCTTTTAACATTATTTATGGAAAGCTAGATACAAGAATAATAACATGCACATCCTACAAAAAAATGTCAGATCCGATTTAAGGACTTGCTGAAACCTAATTTCTTCAAAGAACCAGAGTTGGGTCGGCTCCAGTCTACTAACCCTGTTCAAACAGCCGAGATGCTCATGCACCCATAATGCAACAGTTATTAATCCCTTAACAGCCCCAGATTGTTAATTGGCTTAGGTCTATGTTTACCCTGTTGTAACCACAAATAAATGACAGGTTCACAAAGGTATTCTCATTAAACACATTCCTAGCGGTGGTTTAACCTCAGGCAGAGGGGTTCCTAGCAATATCACTACAGGCATGACACAGGACCACAGACCTCCACGTAGAGTGGTGGACTTCAGGTGTTGGACCTTCATTTGATCAACCTGTTACAGGAGTACTTTCCTGCAATGCAGGAAATATAAACCTTGTAGTGCAGGGGTGTCAAACTCATTCCATGGAGGCCCGAGTGTCCGCAAGTTTTTGTTTTTTCCTTTCAAATAAAGGTCCTCCATCATCTGTAGTCATACAACCAAATTAGGTAGATTAGGTGCACGTCAGAAAAAACTTGGTATGTAGACTTCACATTCATTGGTTACTGAGAAGCTGCTCCCCAAATGGCTTTACTAATCTGTAACAGTAGTGTTCAGATGTTTCAATAGGTTCAGGCACAGGCTTACTCAAAAGGGCATTCTCATGTAAGGCCCCAGAGACAAAGGCCATAGAAATGCATTACGTACTGACAACAAACTAAATATAGCACGGCCATTTTGTTGCCAAAAATATTTGGAATCTATTGTGCTTTCCAACCTTTGAATTGGAAAGGTTTCATAAACACTGGGGATTGAACAATGACCATATTGTTGGCCCTGTGATTACTTCTACAGAAATACTGACTGAAACAGCACAGATATAAGGTGGAGTGTTGGCAGCTGTGCTGCAGTATTCAAACCATTTCCAGTCACTTACAGCCTGTACTTCTAAAGGAAATGACATAACATGTGGTTTCTGGGATTTAGCACAGTCATTACTTTATATTTCAACAAGGCAAAGAGAAATGTGATAAATAAACTAAAGGAATAACAGTAACACACCCCTACCTACATGTACAAATGACCTCTAACCTGTACACCCGCACATTGACTCGGTACCGGTACCCCTGTATTTGGCCTCATTATTGTTCTTTTATTGTGTAACTTTTTATACTTTTTTTACTTACATTTATTTGGTCAATATTTTCTTAACTCTTTCTTGAACTGCACTGTTGGTTAAGGGCTTGTAAGTCAGCATTTCACGGTAAAGTCTACACTTGTTGTATTAGGCACATGTGACAAATAAAGTTGGATTTGATTTGAATAACAATAACGAGGCTATATACAAGGGGTACCGGTACCAAGTGAAGAGTTTCAGAAGAAAGGTCTTTGTTTCTGGCCATTTTGAGCCTATAAGTGAACCCACAAATGCTGATGCTCCAGATACTCAACTAGTCTAAAGAAAGACAGTTTTATTGCTTCTTTAATCAGACCAACAGTTTTCAGCTGTGCTAACATAATTGCAAAAGGGTTTTCTAATGATCAATTCACCTTTTAAAATGATAAACTTGGATTAGCTAACACAATGTGCCATTGGAAAACAGGAGTGATGGTTGCTGATAACGGTGGTGCAGCTGTAAAACTTTTTGAGGATCTGAGGACCCATGTAAAATCTTTTCAGGCTCCTGAGGGGGAATAGGCATAGTTGTTCCCTCCTCACAACTGTGTTGGTGTGTTTGGACCATGATAGGTCCTTAGTAAAGTGGACACCAAGGAACTTGAAGCTCACAACCTTCTCCACTATAACCCAGTCAATGTGAATGGGGGTGTGCTCAGTCCTCTTGACTTGCTCACGTTGAGGGAGAGGTTGTTGTCCTGGCACCACACTGCCAGGTCTCTGACCTGCTCCCTATAGACTGTCTCATCGTCGTCGGTGATCAGGCCTACCACCGCCGTGTCGTCGCAATCTTAATGATGGTGTTGTAGTCATGCGCAACCACACAGTCGTGGGTGAACAGGGAGTACAGAAGGGGACTAAGCACACACCTCTGAGGGGCCTGCATGTTGAGGGTCAGAGTAGCGGATGTGTTGTTGCCTACCCTCACCACCTGGGGGCAGCCCGTCAGGAAGTCCAGGTTCCAGTTACAGAGGGAGGTGTTCAGTCTCAGGTTCCTTTGCTTAGTGATGAGCTTGGAGGGCACTATGGTGTTGAATGTTGAGCTGTAGTCAATGAGCAGCATTCTCACGTAGGCGCTCCTTTTGTCCAGTTGGGAAAGGACAGTGTGGAATGCAATGGAGATTGCTTCCTCTGTGGATCTGTTGGGGTGGTATGCGGATTGGAGTGGGTCTAGGGTTTCTGGGATGATGGTGTTGATGTGAGCCATGAACAGCCTTTTAAAAAACTTCATGGCTACAGATGTGAGTGCCACGGGGCAGGAGTATAGCACGGTGTTGCGATTTAGAGTCGCGTCTCTCTCCTGTGACATCATAATGATATTACTGGTAACAAAACATCCTTCAGACCAAAAGACCCAGTCTCAGGTATCTGTGATGAAGGAGGATGTGTGAAAGGCTTGCTGTCACCTATGAAGGAGGTGTCACACTTGTCTAGTGTGTGTGTGTGTGTGTGTGTGTGTGTTCCAGCTGCAAGCAGAGGAAAGGCGTCAAAGATGAGAGCACTGATAGACATTTGCATCCAGTGTAATAAATCTGGTTAAATTGCATGGCTGGAGTCCCAGGTCTCCCACCCAGAGTCAAAGGCTAGGACACTCATCTCCGTTTCTCACACACACACGGGCCCGCACACACACACACACACACACACACCTCTGTCTCTGTCCTCGGTATTAGGCCCATTCACACTCCATTCATCTACTGAACCAGTCCAGACCAAATAAACACGTTGATCTTCAAATGACCCACCATTCACATGGGAAAAGACATGAACTCTATTGATCACTCAGATCAGATGGCCCACACACATCTGTACAATCAAGATGACCATGTCACCCTGGCCCCTAACAAAGAACAAGAGGCAAAAGTGATTATGTTGATCAGTGTAATCTTTACCATATCTTAATTGCAAGATTTGCCATGCACTTTGGGAAGATGTGGATTGGTATAGGCCTATGTGGATTGAGGACTGACAAGATTGCATTTTGGCATCCAACATTGAAAGCCTCCCTGGGGATGCCTCCCTTGGGACCCAGAGGCCTTGGCTACAACTCCAATTGCTGGATATCAAAGTGAGATTGTTGTCAAACCAGTGCCAGTTGTGTTCAAGGTGCTAGGAGGTGTGCACAGATAAGGGACTAACAAGCTAAACTTAAAGCTTGGGGGGGAAATGACAGGGAGAAAGAAATGTAGCCACACATCGACACAACATCACATTTCAGGACTGACAATATTTCAATCAATGCAATTTGCAACAATTTTTCCATCATAACCTTTCCAAAGTAGCATTCCATCACAGCAACAAAACACAACAACAAGTGTTTTGTCATGGGGCCCTCATAGAACACACAGGAGTTCAACTCTCCTAAAACAACATGAGCAGTTACAATGTTGTAACAATGTAACCAACACAACAATGAAGTTTAATCAACGAATTGTAATGGAGGCTACTTGTTACCTCTGCCATCTTCGCAGCTCAAGTGCACCAGACTAGGAAGATAGCACACAAACAGGTCATTTTTAAACTCAAGAGCAACATACCATTTTCACTGGATTCCAGGTTGCTTTGAAATCGGATCACCTCAAAAACAAAGCTCCTCGGGAACAGGTTGAAGAAGGGAAATGACCCGAATGCCAAACCCATATGTTGGGCACCGAGGATGGAATGTAAAACTTTGCGCTTGTCGCTTTGAGAAATAGACCAGCTTCCCTTGCGTTGTTGTTTTGGGACGTGATTTACATGTTAACAAGTATCAATACACAACCACTAAATGAGCAACGTGGGTCCCCCTAGGAGGGACACAGTTAAAAGCTTTTCTCAGTTGGTTGTTACCTTCCTGTCTCCCCTCCCCCAAACCGGCCCACAAACTTACAAGCATCCCCATCACGTCTGTCCATAGTTGGGAGAAACTGTCAGAGACTGCGCCGTCCGCCTCGGGTTCAAGTAGGGAGAAACTGTCAAACACTGCTATGTCCGCGTCGGGTTCTACCGAGGCGGCTGCCTGGTCGCCTTGGCCCTCCATAATGTCTATGGTTATGAAGTATTGCCGTTGGCGCAATGTTTTGATCCGTGACCATACGCAATTGTCTGACTATTGACGGACACCTCTTCTTGAGAAAGTTGTCCCCGTCTCAGCCTTAAAATCATTCAGCATTCCTTGGCACAAAAGATACTGAGGGAGTGAACAATCTCCAAATGCCTTCAGACATGCTTGGGAAGTGCAACAAGTGCACTAAAACTCAGAGGCAAGTTGAATATGTCCCCTTTATGCGAATAGAATACATTCAACACATATTGCAATAACACGCATAAATCGCAGTAAACACAATTGAAGCTGAAGTTAGAGTGCAGGGTTTTCATCTGAAAAGTTAATTGGTTGAGCTCTCCGCAGCTCGCTGCCCGTGCGCTTCTGGCATAAACCAACATTTACAGCGGGGGACATTTGGCACGAAGAGAGACACCTAATTCGACACTATTTATCTGTATTAGAAAAGAACAAAGCCAAATCAATACGAATAAAAATTCAGTCGCGAACTTTGAGAAATACTCCCATTAGCAACAAAGAAGGAGAAAACGCCCGAAGCGCAGTCCTTGTCTGTAATTATCCACGCTCCCCCCTCTAACAGCAGTGAGCTCCCCTCTCTAGTTCACTCCTCCCAGCAAAAACATTTACACAACAAAAAGTCCTCTGGTCTGGTTGGTGTCAGTCATCTCTGCACTAACATACCAAAGGAAATCTTACACCAATATAGTCTAATAGTCTGTTTCTAACTTTGGTAAAGGTTGTGGAAAGTTGCCAGACGGACAACTAACCCTTTATTAGGCTGCTATGCGCATATCCTGTTGCTTTTTCACCAATACTTTCTCCACAGGGTTGAATAGGTTTAGGAGAACAAAGCGATTCTCCACACAATTGTATCAAAAACAACAGCGCATGGGAAAAATATTTTTGGGAGGGGTGACGTATACCGTGACCTATTCGTAATAGTGATAAACCGCAGGAATAGTCTCCAATTAACAAACAAAGACAAAATCACGTCAAATAGAATAGCCTACACATTGTGTATAATTTATGGCGGCCCACTGCACCATAGCAATAACAGAGGAAAAAACTACAAACCTGTCCACTACATTATAATATATGTGTAACTACATGCCATTATAAAACACGTGTACACTGTTTTATATAGGATAGTGGAATTATGGAAATAAAATACAATTGATCTGTATAATGATGATTTAGTTATCAATATGGGTAAAAACTATAGAGTTAGACTTCATAGAGTTACAAATGAATCCAAATGATGTTGCATACAATTTTACATTCTACCAAAGAAGAATTATGTAGCAGCTGGCATACATCTCTGGATTCTACATAGTGTTGAATGGATGATTAGGTGTTTGTTTTGCTCCACCAGGCAACTCCTGTAATGAAGAAGTCTTGACTTTGTCTCAGTATGTCCCTGTGCTGCCAGAAGCACATTCTCAGAGAGAGCAGCATGTCTGCTGAACAGCAACAGCTGCCTGCAGTCTCGTGACAGATTTCAGAACAGCCTGAGCGAGTGAGAGAGAGAGAGAGAGAGAGAGAGAGAGAGAGAGAGAGAAAGACAGCGATAGCAATGAAGCTAATTGAAAATTGAAATTGAAAAAGAGGCAAAGAAGAAAGAGAGAGGGTGAGGGAGTAAGGAGATGCTACCATCTAAAACCGTGATACACTGTGCGTTTCCTGCCTTGTGTAATACACTGACACAACCATCCGAGGCTGTAAGAGAAGAGAGAGGACCAGTCACGACTTCTCCATTATATGGAATGGACAATGACAACCTACCTGCAACATTCCGACACTAGGAATAGCCCCTGGGCTAAGTAACTCCCAACTCTATATAGTGAAATGTGATCAGAGGCTCACTGAGGATTACATGGGCGGTGTATTATTCCTGTAAGTGGTGGTCATTCCTCCATTCCTCAATTCCCTCGTTCTCTCCATCGTACACATAAATCAGCCTAATCCGCACAGACCACAGAGGCTAGGCTGTGGAGGGAGAATGTCTTTCACAAGCCTGGGACAAGCAGCAGCTGCTCAACAGTATCCTGCTTACAGTGTAAACACATAAAACAAGGGAAGCACAACCCCAGCTTTGTTCCCTTCAACCCAGGGGATCATTCACCACTGACCCAGCCCCTAAACCCCGGGCTAGGCCCTGGCCCTGGGCTAACCTGCCTGGCTAAAGCTGTGGAATGGTGGAACCGGGAGGGATTGGAATGGTGTGTGTGTGTGTGTGTGCGCGCATGTGCCAACCCATTATTTTCCCAAAAAATCAGGTTGTGTTGGAGGAACCATGATGATATTTCTATAAGCACCACCACCACCCCCCTGTTCCACCCTACCCTTCCAACACTACAGGACAGGACACCCCTCACTGTGCCCCACCTGTAATGTCCCAAACAGTAGGGTCAGCATGCTAATGAGGAGAGGAGGCACAGCCTGTTGACTCAGAGCACACTTATTATATACAGACACTGCTAATACGCAACAGTGTGTGTATCTCGCTGTGTGTGTGTGTGTGTGTGTGCGCGTGCATGCGTGTGTGTGTGTGTGAGGACCCTGTGGTGTAATCTTGTTCCTTTCCCATCACCTCCAGATAATAGGTGTCATTTTGCCAGACAAAAAAAATAGTCCTTTATTGAGACAGTCAATACTGTATTACTGCTTCCTTTACCAGAGCCCTCAAATTCAACTCTTGACCTTGAAGCCAGTTCCACTGCGTTTTTTCATTGTTCCCCTCTAAGCAGGGACAGATTTAGGGTGCGTCCAATGAATTATCAGGTAGAACAGATAACTAGAAGGCTCCAGACCTCGTAGGGTAAGAGTTTAATACCACTGGTATAGAGTATCCAAGATTGAATCTACTCTACAATAGAATAGCCAGGAGCCAAGTCAACATACCCTGTCGTCAGCAGTACAAGAATAAGGACAAAGAGAAACATATGTAACACATAAACACAGAACAACATACAGCTGATACTAATTGAACTCCTATACAATTGGGAGAGAGATAAATACAATATTTCATGGCCATTAAATAAATAGAGAGCGTTCTGTGAAAAGTAATGATGTAATGACTATCAATCCCTCCAAGAATGTAAAAGCTGAGTATACCCCAGAAACCTACAGTTGAAGTCAGAAGTTTACATACACCTTAGCCAAATACATTTAAACTCAGTTTTTCACAATTCCTGACACTTAATCCTAGTAAAAATTCCCTGTCTTAGGTCAGTTAGGATCACCACTTTATTTTAAGAATGTGAAATGTCAGAATTATAGTAGAGAGAATGATTTATTTCAGCTTTTATTTCTTTCATCACATTCCCAGTGGGTCAGAAGTTTACATACACTAAATGAGTATTTGGTAGCATTGCCTTTAAATTGTTTCACTTGGGTCAAACGTTTCGGGTAGCCTTCCACAAGATTCCCACAATAAGTTGGGTGAATTTTGGCCCATTCCTCCTGACAGAGCTGGTGTAACTGAGTCAGGTAGTAGGCCTCCTTGCACGCACACGCTTTTTATGTTCTGCCCAGACATTTTCTATGGGATTGAGGTCAGGGCTTTGTGATGGCCACTCCAATACCTTGACTTTTTTGTCCTTAAGCCATTTTGCCACAACTTTGGAGGTATGTTTGGGGTAATTGTCCATTTGGAAGACCCATTTGTGACCAAGCTTTAACTTCCTGACGGATGTCTTGAGATGTTGCTTCAATATTTCCACAAAATGTTCCTCCCTCATAATGCCATCTATTTTGTGAAGTGCACCAGTCCCTCCTGCAGCAAAGCACCACCACAACATGATGCTGCCACCCACGTGCTTTCCGGTTGGGATGGTGTTCTTCGGCTTGCAAGCCTCCCCCTTTTTCATCCAAATATAACGATGGTCATTATGGCCAAACAGTTCTATTTTTGTTTCATCAGACCAGAGGACATTTCTCTAAAAAGTACAATCTTGTCACGCCCTGACCTGAGATATCTCTGTTTTCTTTATATTTTGGTTAGGTCAGGGTGTAACTAGGGTGGGTACGCTAGTTTTGTATTGTCTAGGATTTTTGTATTTTCTAGGGTTTTTGTATGTCTAGGGGTTTTGTAGGTCTAGTGGTTTTTGTATATTTATGTTGGCCTGATATGGTTCCTAATCAGAGACAGCTGTTTATCGTTGTCTCTGATCTTGAATCCAAGATGGCGTAGCAGTAAGTCGTCCTGTCGTGTCGTGTCCCTGTATATTTTGTTTATATTTTGTTTATTTTTCGTTTTTTTACATATTTTTCGTTTTTTACATAGCTATCCCTTTAAAAACATTTTGCTAAACCTAAGCTTCCAAATACGCTGGATCTTCACAACTAGCTATCCAGCTAAACCGCAACCCTGGACGATTACCCCTGGCTAGCGTTTCCACCCACTTAGCTTGAAGCTAGCCCGGCCTGCGCTACCACCGTAGCATACTCCTGAGCTACAATACCCGGGCCCACGACCGGTCTATCGATGTCACCGCATGAAGAGGAATAAACAGACTCACCCCATCGCGACGTCCCCCAAAGGCTAACTCTCTAGCCCTCGCTATCTCCCTGCTTGCTAATTCGGCCTGCTAACTGCTAGCTTGTCCAGCTCCGGTCCGCTAACTGCTACCTTGTCTAGCCCGGGCCTACAAACTGTTAGCTTGGTAGCACAGGCCTGCTAACCGCCTGAATCCCTGCGTCCCAAACGCCCTCCGGACCCATATTTACTTTCTATCTCTTTTGACTTTTAATTTGTTTATACCTTCCGGAAACCTGCCTCACCCAATGTGATACGGAATCGCTATTATTTTTTATTTATTTTTAGAACACACTCAAGAACCTCCAGAAGCTAACCAGCTAACTAGCTACAAGCTATTTAGTCATTGTTCGTTTTTTTAACCTGGATAACACTCGCCAGTCCAGCTTCCCTTCCCCATCCACCGCTGCCCCCTGGACACTGATCTCTTGGCTACATAGCTGATGCACGCTGGACTGTCCATAAATCACGGTACTCCATTCTGCTTGTTTGTTTTATCTGTTGGCCCCGTTGCCTAGTCTACGCCATTTTACCTGCTGTTGTTGTGCTAGCTGATTAGCTGTTGTCTCACCTACTGTTTTAGCTAGCTTTCCCAATTCAACACCTGTGATTACTGTATGCCTCGCTGTATGTCTCTCTCAAATGTCAATATGCCTTGTATACTGTTGTTCAGGTTAGTTATCATTGTTTTAGTCCACAATGGAGCCCCTAGTTCCACTCTTCATACCCCTGATAACTCCTTTGTCCCACCTCCCACACATGCGGTGACCTCACCCATTACTACCAGCATGTCCAGAGATACAACCTCTCTCATCATCACCCAGTGCCTGGGCTTACCTCCGCTGTACCCGCACCCCACCATACCCCTGTCTGCGCATTATGCCCTGAATATATTCTACCATGCCCAGAAACCTGCTCCTCTTATTCTCTGTCCCCAACGCTCTAGGCGACCAGTTTTGATAGCCTTTAGCCGCACCCTCATACTACTCCTTCTCTGTTCCGCGGGTGATGTGGAGGTAAACCCAGGCCCTGCATGTCCCCAGGCACCCTCATTTGTTGACTTCTGTGTTCGAAAAAGCCTTGGTTTCATGCATGTCAACATCAGAAGCCTCCTCCCTAAGTTTGTCTTACTCACTGCTTTAGCACACTCTGCTAACCCTGATGTCCTTGCTGTGTCTGAATCCTGGCTCAGGAAGGCCACCAAAAATTCAGAGATTTCCATACCCAACTATAACATCTTCCGTCAAGATAGAACTGCCAAAGGGGGAGGAGTTGCAGTTTACTGCAGAGATGGCCTGCAAAGTAATGTCATACTTTCCAGGTCCATACCCAAACAGTTCGAACTACTAATTTTGAAAATTACTCTCTCCAGAAATAAGTCTCTCACGGTTGCCGCCTGCTACCGACCCCCCTCAGCTCCCAGCTGTGCCCTGGACACCATTTGTGAATTGATCGCCCCCCATCTAGCTTCAGAGTTTGTTCTGTTAGGTGACCTAAACTGGGATATGCTTAACACCCCGCCAGTCCTACAATCTAAGCTAGATGCCCTCAATCTCACACAAATCATCAAGGAACCCACCAGGTACAACCCTAACTCTGTAAACAAGGGCACCCTCATAGACGTCATCCTGACCAACTGGCCCTCCAAATACACCTCCGCTGTCTTCAACCAGGATCTCAGCGATCACTGCCTCATTGCCTGTATCCGCTACGCAGCCGCAGTCAAACGACCACCCCTCATCACTGTCAAGCGCTCCCTAAAACACTTCTGTGAGCAGGCCTTTCTAATCGACCTGGCCCGGGTATCCTGGAAGGACATTGACCTCATCCCGTCAGTTGAGGATGCCTGGTCATTCTTTAAAAGTAACTTCCTCACCATTTTAGATAAGCATGCTCCGTTCAAAAAATGCAGAACTAAGAACAGATACAGCCCTTGGTTCACCCCAGACCTGACTGCCCTCGACCAGCACAAAAACATCCTGTGGCGGACTGCAATAGCATCGAATAGTCCCCGTGATATGCAACTGTTCAGGGAAGTCCGGAACCAATACACGCAGTCAGTCAGGAAAGCTAAGGCCAGCTTCTTCAGGCAGAAGTTTGCATCCTGTAGCTCCAACTCCAAAAAGTTCTGGGACACTGTGAAGTCCATGGAGAACAAGAGCACCTCCTCCCAGCTGCCCACTGCACTGAGGCTAGGTAACACAGTCACCACTGATAAATCCATGATTATCGAAAACTTCAATAAGCATTTCTCAACGGCTGGCCATGCCTTCCGCCTGGCTACTTCAACCTCGGCCAACAGCTCCGCCCCCCCCGCAGCTCCTCGCCCAAGCCTCTCCAGGTTCTCCTTTACCCAAATCCAGATAGCAGATGTTCTGAAAGAGCTGCAAAACCTGGACCCGTACAAATCAGCTGGGCTTGACAATCTGGACCCTCTATTTCTGAAACTATCTGCCACCATTGTCGCAACCCCTATTACCAGCCTGTTCAAAATCTCTTTCATCTCGTCTGAGATCCCCAAGGATTGGAAAGCTGCCGCAGTCATCCCCCTCTTCAAAGGGGGAGACACCCTGGACCCAAACTGTTACAGACCTATATCCATCCTGCCCTGCCTATCTAAGGTCTTCGAAAGCCAAGTCAACAAACAGGTCACTGACCATCTCGAATCCCACCGTACCTTCTCCGCTGTGCAATCTGGTTTCCGAGCCGGTCATGGGTGCACCTCAGCCACACTCAAGGTACTAAACGACATCATAACCACCATCGATAAAAGACAGTACTGTGCAGCCGTCTTCATCGACCTCGCCAAGGCTTTCGACTCTGTCAATCACCATATTCTTATCGGCAGACTCAGTAGCCTCGGTTTTTCGGATGACTGCCTTGCCTGGTTCACCAATTACTTTGCAGACAGAGTTCAGTGTGTCAAATCGGAGGGCATGCTGTCCGGTCCTCTGGCAGTCTCTATGGGGGTGCCACAGGGTTCAATTCTCGGGCCGACTCTTTTCTCTGTGTATATCAATGATGTTGCTCTTGCTGCGGGCGATTCCCTGATCCACCTCTACGCAGACGACACCATTCTATATACTTTCGGCCCGTCTCTGGACACTGTGCTATCTAACCTCCAAACAAGCTTCAATGCCATACAACACTCCTTCCGTGGCCTCCAACTGCTCTTAAACGCTAGTAAGACCAAATGCATGCTTTTCAACCGGTCGCTGCCTGCACCTGCATGCCCGACTAGCATCACCACCCTGGATGGTTCCGACCTAGAATATGTGGACGTCTATAAGTACCTAGGTGTCTGGCTAGACCGCAAACTCTCCTTCCAGACTCATATCAAACATCTCCAATCGAAAATCAAATCAAGAGTCGGCTTTCTATTCCGCAACAAAGCCTCCTTCACTCAAGCCGCCAAGCTTACCCTAGTAAAACTGACTATCCTACCGATCCTCGACTTCGGCGATGTCATCTACAAAATGGCTTCCAACACTCTACTCAGCAAACTGGATGCAGTCTATCACAGTGCCATCCGTTTTGTCACTAAAGCACCTTATACTACCCACCACTGCGACTTGTATGCTCTAGTCGGCTGGCCCTCGCTACATATTCGTCGCCAGACCCACTGGCTCCAGGTCATCTACAAGTCTATGCTAGGTAAAGCTCCGCCTTATCTCAGCTCACTGGTCACGATGGCAACACCCATCCGTAGCACGCGCTCCAGCAGGTGTATCTCACTGATCATCCCTAAAGCCAACACCTCATTTGGCTGCCTTTCGTTCCAGTACTCTGCTGCCTGTGACTGGAACGAATTGCAAAAATCGCTGAAGTTGGAGACTTTTATCTCCCTCACCAACTTCAAACATCAGCTATCTGAGCAGCTAACCGATCGCTGCAGCTGTACATAGTCTATTGGTAAATAGCCCACCCTTTTCACCTACCTCATCCCCGTACTGTTTCTATTTATTTACTTTTCTGCTCTTCTGCACACCAATATCTCTACCTGTACATGACCATCTGATCTTTTATCACTCCAGTGTTAATCTGCAAAATTGTAATTATTTGCCTACCTCCTCATGCCTTTTGCACACATTGTATATAGACCCCCCCTTCGTTTTCTACTGTGTTATTGACTTGTTAATTGTTTACTCCATGTGTAACTCTTTGTTGTCTGCTCACACTGCTATGCTTTATCTTGGCCAGGTCGCAGTTGCAAATGAGAACTTGTTCTCAACTAGCCTACCTGGTTAAATAAAGGTGAAATAAAATAAAATAAAATAAAATATTTAGGTAGCCATTTCCCTTTGGTGTTTGTGGGATCTTGTCTATGTGTAGTTGCCTGTCAGCACTTGTTTGTATAGCGTCACGGTTCATTCTGTTCAGTGTTCATTCTTTTAATAAATAAGAATGTACGCATACCATGCTGTGCCTTGGTCTGATCTTTACGCCGAACGTGACAGATCGTTGTCCCCATGTGCAGTTGCAAACCGTAGTATGGCTTTTTTATGGCAGGTTTGGAGCAGTGGCTTCTTCCTTGATGAGCGGCCTTTCAGGTTATGGCGATATAGAACTTGTTTTAAAGTGGATATAGATACTTTTGTACCTGTTTCCTCCAGCATCTTCACAAGGTCCTGTGCTGTTGTTCTGGGATTGATTTGCAATTTTCGCACCAAAGTATGTTCATCACTAGGAGACAGAACGCGTCTCCTTCCTGAGCGGTATGACGGCTGTGTGGTCCCATGGTGCTTATACTTGCGTACTATTGTTTGTACGGATGAATGTGGTACCTTCAGGCATTTGGAAATTGCTCCCAAGGGTGAACCAGACTTGTGAAGGTCTACAATTTTTTTCTGAGGTCTTGGCAGATTTCTTTTGATGTTCTCATGATGTCAAGCTAACAGGCACTGAGTGTGAAGGTAGGCCTTGAAATACATCCACAGGTACATCTGTACAGTCAACTTAGTGTATGTAAACTTCTGACCCACTGGAATTGTGATACGGGTGAGTTATAAGTGAAATAATCTGTCTCCAAACAATTATTGGAAAAATTACTTGTGTCATGCACAAAGTAGATGTCCTAACCGACTTGCCGAAACTATAGTTTGTTAACAAGAGTTTTGTGGAGTGGTTGAAATATGAGTTTTAATGACTCCAACTTAAGTGTATGTAAACTTCCGACTTCAACTGTATATAACTCAAGACATGCTTCATATGCGAGTCCAGAATGCTAGTTTGTCTATGCCGGCACTCTCTGCTCTCTTTGTGCTCTCTCTCTCCCTCTCTTTTTCCCTCTGTCTCTCTCTGCACCTGTGGTATTAATGGCTGGTAGTGTTGTGAGTGGGTACACACAGCCGTCCTATCCTGAGCTGCATTGATATTCCACTGATCAGATAGGTCAGTCTCCACTCTCACTGAGGGTGCCCAGTACTCTCCAGGCCAGATTGGAAACAATCACTCAAACAAACACACACACACGCTACTCATAGCCATTGAAAGACAGGCCTAGCTCTAATCTGTTAAGGTTATGACAACGTGTGTGCGTGCATGTGGGATTTTTGGAATAGCAGACACCTTTTGGTAACATGATATCCTCGCCAGTCACATGGGAAAGAAACCAACGTTTTTATTTTGTCTTTTCATTTTGTGAAAGCAAGGAAGAGTCACCTTACCATGCTAGTAGTAGTCACCTTACCATGCTAGTAGTAGTCACCTTACCATGCTAGTAGTAGTCACCTTACCATGCTAGTAGTAGTCACCTTACCATGCTAGTAGTAGTCACCTTACCATGCTAGTAGTAGTCACCTTACCATGCTAGTAGTAGTCACCTTACCATGCTAGTAGTAGTCACCTTACCATGCTAGTAGTAGTCACCTTACCTTGCTAGTAGTATCACCTTACCTTGCTAGTAGTATCACCTTACCTTGCTAGTAGTAGTCACCTTACCTTGCTAGTAGTATCACCTTACCATGCTAGTAGTAGTCACCTTACCTTGCTAGTAGTAGTCACCTTACCTTGCTAGTAGTAGTCACCTTACCATGCTAGTAGTAGTCACCTTACCATGCTAGTAGTAGTCACCTTACCATGCTAGTAGTAGTCACCTTACCTTGCTAGTAGTAGTCACCTTACCTTGCTAGTAGTAGTCACCTTACCATGCTAGTAGTAGTCACCTTACCTTGCTAGTAGTAGTCACCTTACCTTGCTAGTAGTAGTCACCTTAC
Source organism: Oncorhynchus kisutch (assembly GCF_002021735.2). NCBI lineage: Eukaryota > Metazoa > Chordata > Actinopteri > Salmoniformes > Salmonidae > Oncorhynchus > Oncorhynchus kisutch. The sequence continues at coordinate 26,257,484 of NC_034194.2, read as the reverse complement.
CATGCTAGTAGTAGTCACCTTACCTTGCTAGTAGTAGTCACCTTACCTTGCTAGTAGTAGTCACCTTACCTTGCTAGTAGTAGTCACCTTACCTTGCTAGTAGTAGAGTCACCTTACCTTGCTAGCTGGCACCCTGGCTAAAAACATAGCAAGCTAGCTAGCCTTTTTAGCTTCCCAGATCAAATCAAATTTTATTTGTCACATACACATGGTTAGCCGATGTTAATGCGAGTGTAGCTAAATGCTTGTGCTTCTAGTTCCGACAATACAGTAATATCCAACGAGTAATCTAACCTAACAATTTCACAACAATTACCTTATACACACACAAGTGTAAAGGAATGAATAAGAATATGTACATAAAAAAATATATGAATGAGTGATGTAGGGTATCTAAACATTATATAAAGTGGCATTGTTTAACGTGGCTAGTGATACATTACATCAAGATGGCAAGATGCAGTAGGTGGTATAAAGTACAGTATATACATATGAGATGAGTAATGTAGGGTATGTAAACATTATATAAAGTGGCTAGTGATAGATTACATCAAGATGGCAAGATGCAGTAGGTGGTATAGAGTACAGTATATACATATGAGATGAGTAATGTAGGTTATGTAAACATAATGAAGTGGCATTGTTTAAAGTGCCTAGTGATACATTTATTACGTCAATTTTTCCAGTGGCTGGAGTTGAGTCAGTATGTTGGCAGCAGCCACTCAATGTTAGTGATGGCTGTTTAACAGTCTGATGGCCTTGAGATAGAAGCTGTTTTTCAGTCTCTTGGCCCCCGCTTTGATGCACCTGTACTGACCTCGCCTTCTAGCGGGGTGAACAGGCAGTGGCTCGGGTGGTTGTTGTCTTTGATGATCTTTCTGGCCTTCTTGTGACATCGGGTGGTGTAGGTGTCCTGGAGGACAGGTAGTTTGCACCCAGTGATGCGTTGTGGAGACCTCACTACCCTCTGGAGTGCCTTACGGTTATGGGCGGAGCAGTTGCCGTACCAGGCGGTGATGCTCTCGATTGTGCATCTGTAAAAGTTTGAGTGTTTTTGGTGACAAGCTGAATATCTTCAGCCTCCTGAGGTTGAAGAGGCGCTGCTGTGCCTTCTTCACCACGCTGTCCGTGTGGTTGGACCATTTCAGTTTGTCCATGATGTGTACGCCGAGGAACTTAAAACTTTCTACCCTCTCCACTACTGTCCCGTCGATGTGGATAGGGGGGTGCTCCCTCTGTTTCCTGAAGTCCACGATCATCTCTATTTTGTAGACGTTGAGTGTGAGGTTATTTTCCTGACACCACACCCCGAGGGCCCTTCCTGTAGGCCGTCTCGTCATTGTTGGTAATCAAGCCTACCACTGTAGTGTCGTCTGCAACCTTGATGATTGAGTTGGAGGCGTGCATGGCCACGCAGTCGTGGTTGAACAGGGAGTATAGGAGAGGGCTGAGAACGCACCCTTGTGGGGCCCCAGTGTTGAGGATCAGCAGGGTGGAGATGTTGTTACCTACCCTCACCACCTGGGGGCGGCCTGTCAGGAAGTCCATGACCCAGTGGCACAGGGCGGGGTCGAGACCCAGGGTCTCGAGCTTGATGACGAGTTTGGAGGATACTATGGTGTTAAATGCTGAGCTGTAGTCGATGAACAGCATTCTCACATAGGTATTCCTCTTGTCCAGATGGGTTAGTGCAGTGTGATTGCGATTGGATCGTCTGTGGACCTATTGGGGCAGTAAGCAAATTGGAGTGGGTCTAGGGTGTCAGGTAGGGTGGAGGTGATATGGTCCTTGACTAGTCTCTCAAAGCACTTAATGATGACGAAAGTGAGTGCTACAGGGCGGTAGTCATTTAGCTCAGTTACCTTAGCTTTCTTGGGAACAGGAACAATGGTGGCTTCCCTTGAAGCATGTGGGGACAGCAGACTGGGATAAGGATTGATTGAATATGTCCGTAAACACACCAGCCAGCTGGTTTGCGCATACTCTGAGGACACGGCTGGGGATGCCGTCTGGCCCTGCAGCCTTGCGAGGGTTGACACGTTTAAATGTTTTGCTCACGTCGGCTGCAGTGAAGGAGAGCCCGCAGGTTTTGGTAGCGGGCCATGTCAGTGGCACTGTGTTGTCCTCAAAGCGAGCAAAGAAGTAGTTTAGTCTGTCTGGGAGCAAGACATCCTGGTCCGCGACTGAGCTGGTTTCTTTTTATAGTCTGTGATTGACTGTAGACCCTGCGACATAGTACCTCTCGTGTCTGAGCCATTGAATTGCGACTCTACTTTGTCTCTATACTGACGCTTAGCTTGTTTGATTGCCTTGCGGAGGGAATAACTACACTGTTTGTATTCGGTCATGTTTCTGGTCACCTTGCCCTGATTAAAAGCAGTGGTTAAAAACTTTAAAAGCAGGTGTAGAAGCACCACCGTGCTTCTACACTTGCATTGCTTGCTGTTTGGGGTTTTAGGCTCGGTTTCTGTACAGTACTTTGAGATATCAGCTGATGTACGAAGGGCTATATAAATACATTTGATTTGGTTCGCGCTTTCAGTTTTGCGCGAGGATATTTTTAAAGTCTATCCTATAGTTGACCGGTAGCCAGTGGAGTTTAGGGGTGATGTGGGTAGCTGACTTCTTGGTCCTGGTCAGGACTCTGGCAGCACTATTCTGTAGAAGTTGTAGCCTCTGAAGGGATTTAGCTGGAAGGCCCCGAACAGAGTTGCCGTAGCCAATCCGTAAGAAGATGAAAACGTGGACGAGTTTCTCTGCATCTTGCTGGGAGAGCGATGGTTTGAGCTGGGCAATATTTCTCAACCGGAAAAATGTTTTGCAGATATGTTTTATATTTTGCAATCAAAGGACAGAGATCAAACTCCCAGGTTGGAGATGACAGAGGACAGATGGACGGAATTGTTAGGTTAGATTACTCGTTGGATATTACTGCATTGTCGGAACTAGAAGCACAAGCATTTCGCTACACTCGCATTAACATCTGCTAATCATATGTACTGTACGTGACAAATAAAGTTGATTTGATATGCCCGTCAATTGTAAGGCAGATGTTTCCAGCACTGGTGACCTGCTTGGGTGTCCCAATAAGCATAGCTTCAGTCTGCTGCTTTTCAGCTGGAAGAAGTTCTCTTTCATCAATGCCCTTATGTCATCTAGGCAGATGTCAAGTTTTGCTAGGGTTGAGGTGATGCCCAGTTTGGTATTAATACTTGGGTATCATTAGCGTAGCAGTGAAAGTTGATGTTATAGTCTCTGAGGATTTGAACATGAATAATGAGGATTTAACATGAATAAGTTATTACGTTATCATGAATACGTTATTACGTTATCAGGTGAGCAACAACTTTTTTTTAAATGAATAACACAATAAATTCAAACGATCATGTAATAACATATGAAGATCAATGTTTTTATGTATTGTTTCCCTCATTTTAATGCAAATACCACCCTCCACACACACAAACCTATGGACATGTACTCATACACAAGCACACATTGAAATGTACACACATGCACAGTCATTACTGCTGTTAAGTTTATGGATGTTTGAGGGTCAATCAGTCACACACTGTATCAGTCACACACTGTATGCAAGCACGCACATAAGCACTCATTTCATGCACACCCATACAGACACACTGCATCAAATTACTCACAGTTCAGCATTTTATTATGTTATCTGGCAAGTTATTACATAAACCCGGTTATATTACTTTAAACATCTAAAATGGTCTGGGCAGGGGTGATGTTGTGGATGTTTGTGTGCGTCTGTATGTTGTCATTTCTATGTGTGTTTTGTATTGGTTAAAAAACAAATAATAATAATAATTTCCAATAGGAAAAAAGTAGTCCAATAGGATTCTGATACAGGTGACAAAATCCTATAGGACTGCGAGAATATTACAACTTTTTTTTCTTTCCAACAGGAACAAAGTTCTCAAATAGGATTTCAATAAGATTCTGATAGAGGTGACACAAAATGTGAGAATCTTATACGATTCTATTGGATAAATCACTAATCGATTAGGATAATTTGACTAGGGCCACTTCAAATAAAATGCAACGATCCAAAATGTAGCAGGCTGTCTTCTACAAGTTGTCCTCTAACCAGTGATTCCGTGTGTTTTTTTTTGTAAGGTTAGTTTGAACAGGACGTGCAACCCGACTACTTATCCTGTGTGAATCATCATCCCTGTGTTTTGAGGGATATAACAGAGTTTAACAGGCATTGCGCCCAGTTTGGGTAAGAACAAATTGATGCTTCAAACAAAGTGCTATGGACCTAGCCTACGCCATTTTACCTGCTGTTGTTGTGCTAGCTGATTAGCTGTTGTCTCACCTACTGTTTTAGCTAGCTTTCCCAATTCAACACCTGTGATTACTGTATGCCTCGCTGTATGTCTCTCTCAAATGTCAATATGCCTTGTATACTGTTGTTCACGTTAGTTATCATTGTTTTAGTTCACAATGGAGCCCCTAGTTCCACTCTTCATGCCCCTGATAACTCCTTTGTCCCACCTCCCACACATGCGGTGACCTCACCCATTACTACCAGCATGTCCAGAGATACAACCTCTCTCATCATCACCCAGTGCCTGGGCTTACCTCCACTGTACCCGCACCCCACCATACCCCTGTCTGCGCATTATGCCCTGAATATATTCTACCATGCCCAGAAACCTGCTCCTCTTATTCTCTGTCCCCAACGCTCTAGGCGACCAGTTTTGATAGCCTTTAGCCGCACCCTCATACTACTTCTTCTCTGTTCCGCGGGTGATGTGGAGGTAAACCCAGGCCCTGCATGTCCCCAGGCACCCTCATTTGTTGACTTCTGTGATCGAAAAAGCCTTGGTTTCATGCATGTCAACATCAGAAACCTCCTCCCTAAGTTTGTTTTACTCACTGCTTTAGCACACTCTGCTAACCCTGATGTCCTTGCTGTGTCTGAATCCTGGCTCAGGAAGGCCACCAAAAATTCAGAGATTTCCATACCCAACTATAACATCTTCCGTCAAGATAGAACTGCCAAAGGGGGAGGAGTTGCAGTTTACTGCAGAGATAGCCTGCAAAGTAATGTCATACTTTCCAGGTCCATACCCAAACAGTTCGAACTACTAATTTTGAAAATTACTCTCTCCAGAAATAAGTCTCTCACGGTTGCCGCCTGCTACCGACCCCCCTCAGCTCCCAGCTGTGCCCTGGACACCATTTGTGAATTGATCGCCCCCCATCTAGCTTCAGAGTTTGTTCTGTTAGGTGACCTAAACTGGGATATGCTTAACACCCCGCCAGTCCTACAATCTAAGCTAGATGCCCTCAATCTCACACAAATCATCAAGGAACCCACCAGGTACAACCCTAACTCTGTAAACAAGGGCACCCTCATAGACGTCATCCTGACCAACTGGCCCTCCAAATACACCTCCGCTGTCTTCAACCAGGATCTCAGCGATCACTGCCTCATTGCCTGTATCCGCTACGGAGCCGCAGTCAAACGACCACCCCTCATCACTGTCAAACGCTCCCTAAAACACTTCTGTGAGCAGGCCTTTCTAATCGACCTGGCCCGGGTATCCTGGAAGGACATTGACCTCATCCCGTCAGTTGAGGATGCCTGGTCATTCTTTAAAAGTAACTTCCTCACCATTTTAGATAAGCATGCTCCGTTCAAAAAATGCAGAACTAAGAACAGATACAGCCCTTGGTTCACCCCAGACCTGACTGCCCTCGACCAGCACAAAAACATCCTGTGGCGGACTGCAATAGCATCGAATAGTCCCCGTGATATGCAACTGTTCAGGGAAGTCCGGAACCAATACACGCAGTCAGTCAGGAAAGCTAAGGCCAGCTTCTTCAGGCAGAAGTTTGCATCCTGTAGCTCCAACTCCAAAAAGTTCTAGGACGCCGTGAAGTCCATGGAGAACAAGAGCACCTCCTCCCAGCTGCCCACTGCACTGAGGCTAGGTAACACGGTCACCACTGATAAATCCATGATTATCGAAAACTTCAATAAGCATTTCTCAACGGCTGGCCATGCCTTCCGCCTGACTACTTCAACCTCGGCCAACAGCTCCGCCCCCCCGCAGCTCCTCGCCCAAGCCTCTCCAGGTTCTCCTTTAACCAAATCCAGATAGCAGATGTTCTGAAAGAGCTGCAAAACCTGGACCCGTACAAATCAGCTGGGCTTGACAATCTGGACCCTCTATTTCTGAAACTATCTGCCACCATTGTCGCAACCCCTATTACCAACCTCTCTTTCATATCGTCTGAGATCCCCAAGGATTGGAAAGCTGCCGCAGTCATCCCCCTCTTCAAAGGGGGAGACACCCTGGACCCAAACTGTTACAGACCTATATCCATCCTGCCCTGCCTATCTAAGGTCTTCGAAAGCCAAGTCAACAAACAGGTCACTGACCATCTCGAATCCCACCGCACCTTCTCCGCTGTGCAATCTGGTTTCCGAGCCGGTCATGGGTGCACCTCAGCCACACTCAAGGTACTGAACGATATCATAACCGCCATCGATAAAAGACAGTACTGTGCAGCCGTCTTCATCGACCTTGCCAAGGCTTTCGACTCTGTCAATCACCATATTCTTATCGGCAGACTCAGGAGCCTCGGTTTTTCGGATGACTGCCTTGCCTGGTTCACCAATTACTTTGCAGACAGAGTTCAGTGCGTCAAATCGGAGGGCATGCTGTCTGGTCCTCTGGCAGTCTCTATGGGGGTGCCACAGGGTTCAATTCTCGGGCCGACTCTTTTCTCTGTGTATATCAATGATGTTGCTCTTGCTGCGGGCGATTCCCTGATCCACCTCTACGCAGACGACACCATTCTATATACTTTCGGCCCGTCTTTGGACACTGTGCTATCTAACCTCCAAACAAGCTTCAATGCCATACAACACTCCTTCCGTGGCCTCCAACTGCTCTTAAACGCTAGTAAAACCAAATGCATGCTTTTCAACCGGTCGCTGCCTGCACCCGCATGCCCGACTAGCATCACCACCCTGGATGGTTCCGACCTAGAATATGTGGACGTCTATAAGTACCTAGGTGTCTGGCTAGACTGCAAACTCTCCAGACTCATATCAAACATCTCCAATCGAAAATCAAATCAAGAGTCGGCTTTCTATTCCGCAACAAAGCCTCCTTCACTCACGCCGCCAAGCTTACCCTAGTAAAACTGACTATCCTACCGATCCTCGACTTCGGCGATGTCATCTACAAAATGGCTTCCAACACTCTACTCAGCAAACTGGATGCAGTCTATCACAGTGCCATCCGTTTTGTCACTAAAGCACCTTATACCACCCACCACTGCGACTTGTATGCTCTAGTCGGCTGGCCCTCGCTACATATTCGTCGCCAGACCCACTGGCTCCAGGTCATCTACAAGTCCATGCTAGGTAAAGCTCCGCCTTATCTCAGCTCACTGGTCACGATGGCAACACCCATCCGTAGCACGCGCTCCAGCAGGTGTATCTCACTGATCATCCCTAAAGCCAACACCTCATTTGGCTGCCTTTCGTTCCAGTACTCTGCTGCCTGTGACTGGAACGAATTGCAAAAATCGCTGAAGTTGGAGACTTTTATCTCCCTCACCAACTTCAAACATCAGCTATCTGAGCAGCTAACCGATCGCTGCAGCTGTACATAGTCTATTGGTAAATAGCCCACCCTTTTTCACCTACCTCATCCCCATACTGTTTTTATTTATTTACTTTTCTGCTCTTTTGCACACCAATATCTCTACCTGTACATGACCATCTGATCATTCATCACTCCAGTGTTAATCTGCAAAATTGTAATTATTTGCCTACCTCCTCATGCCTTTTGCACACATTGTATATAGACTCCCCCTTTGGTTTCTACTGTGTTATTGACTTGTTAATTGTTTACTCCATGTGTAACTCTTTGTTGTCTGCTCACACTGCTATGCTTTATCTTGGCCAGGTCGCAGTTGCAAATGAGAACTTGTTCTCAACTAGCCTACCTGGTTAAATAAAGGTGAAATAAAATAAAAAAATAAACAGATGAATGATCTGTTTTGTCATGTATCAACTTTCCTAGTGCCATACTCCTCTTTCAATAGATAAAGTGGATGATTTTGTGCCAATGAATTGCCAAATACGTCAGGTAATTAAGTCTGCATACAGTATGTTACAGTTCATGGTTCTTACTGATATGCATTATTATTTAGACTTTCTCCGAACTGAAGGCCATTAGGTCAATATTAGACTATCCCTAGACATGTGAAATGTCTTCACGTCTAGAAGAGCCTCCAGGCTTCCTTCATAATGGCCAACAATGCATGAAGGAAAATAATATATAGAGGGGCAGTTTGGTAAAACTAATCCCGTCTGAATCATCCACTGGAAAAACTGACCTGCTGGGGTAATAATGTTCTATAGTAATAGTAGTCCAGGGTTAACATGGATACAACCTCATTTCCCCCTAACCAATATGAGTGATTAATTGCCAATTGGTGCACATGCAGTTTATAAGGTGCTCCTTTAAAAAAAAAAAAAATACTGTATATATGAATACTATTGTGGCACATGTATGGTAGGTAGTACATTTTATGTTTAGGTTTTCAATATTTCAGACTGTTTATTGATTATTGATTTGGACACTTCTAAACAGTGTTTTGACATTGGGCTATTTATGAAGTTATTGTCAACAGGAAGCAGCAACAGCATCATTTTCAATGTACAGCATATTTTAGGAATATAAATGGCATTGCCAACTTCGTCAGGAAACAAATACTGTGCACACAGTTCTTGCATTCACGTACAGTAAAGGATAAAACTGCTAGAATAATGTTAAAACCAGAGATTGTGTGCATAACCACAACTTGCAAGGTGAACTTGGGGTTCGGCAAGCTGGAACGTCATCAGTCACTATTAAAGGGACAGGCGAATAAAACATAAATTAATATAGATGTTTATCTGATCAACGAACATTTAGTCATTAATACTGTTGTATTGTACTAATGACAACCAACTTTAATGGGTTCAACTAAGAAAAACTGTTCTAATAGGATTCTGATTGGGATGACAAAACCCGACAAGACTATCAAAAACGTTGATTTCCAATAGGAAAAAGGTAGTCCAATAGGATTCTGATAGCGGTGACACGAAATCCTATACGATTGTGAGAATCTTATAGGATTCTATTGGAAAAATCACAAATCCTATAGGATATTTTTGAGTAGGTCAACCTGGAAGGACTGAGGAACAGAAACAACCAAACAAACAGGAATACCTCAGTAAATTACAGCACCACAGGGTGCTAGGACCACAAAGATACATGAATAGTGCTACAGAGACTGTTACTAGTTAGATCGGTATAGTATATTGAAAATGTGTTAAGCAAAAATTTCATTTTCATTTTTTTTTTTTTCATTTCAAAAACAAATTCATGTGAAAACTGTTGTGGCACCAGGGTGGAATGTATTATAACCAGGCTGCTTTATATTTCTCTGGGGCCTCCGGGGTAGATAAATACAAAGAAGTTTAATTTGATTTGTATTTGGGGCATTCTTTCACCCAGTCATCTCTGTGTAGTAGCTGTTCTAATAAAGCCTTGTGTTTCTCATATCCTCATTCTTTCACAGGATAATTTGGGATCATGTTCTCAGTTATTAATGCAACTCTGAGGGGTCAAGGACCATTGCATCCCCAGGCACCCTGTTTGAACATCCGTGTGTGTGTGTGTGTGTGTGTGTGTGCATTCATGTTTGGCCCTGGGTGCTTCACATGCCACTGACTCCTGTGATTGGGAGTTAATCACAGAACCCCAATTAACCAAACACCTAATTACCATCATCAGTTAGCCTCTCGCTAGCGTATTCTTTTCATTAAATGTCAACACATTGTTCTGTAAACTATGAATAAAGGTTTTCAGGGAGGATAAATAAATGGCTGGCTGTTGTTTGTGTTTTCTAGGTATTATTTATCTCGGGTCGGTCAACAATAATACATGAGGCTTTTGAAGGTACAAGCCAAAGCTAACTTGAAACAAAGAGGGGGATTTGACCTGAGGGTGAGGGAGAGAGAGGTGGAGAGAGAGACAGAGAGAGAGCAAAAATAAAGATAGAGTGTGAGAGAGAAATAAAGAAAGAGAGCAGGGGGAAAATGTGTGATACCAGCTGCGTGGAGCACCACACACAGCGGTCGGTATGACAACACTAAACACCGCACACAGCTGTCGGTATCACAACACTAAACACTGCACACAGAGGTTGGTATGACAACACTAAACACTGCACACAGTGGTCGGTATCACAACACTAAACACTGCACACAGCAGTCGCTTTGACAAAATGAAACACTGCACACAGTGGTCGGTATGACAAAATGAAACACTGCACACAGCGGTCGGTATCACAACACTAAACACTGCACAACGGTCGGTATGACAACACTGCACACAGTGGTCGGTATGACAAAATGAAACACTGCACACAGTGGTCGGTATGACAAAATGAAACACTGCACACAGCGGTCGGTCTCACAACACTAAACACTGCACACAGCAGTCGGTATGACTACACTAAACACCGCACACAGTGGTCGGTATCACAACACTAAACACTGCACACAGCAGTCGCTTTGACAAAATGAAACACTGCACACAGTGGTCGGTATGACAAAATGAAACACTGCACACAGCGGTCAGTATCACAACACTAAACACTAAACACTGCACACAGCGGTCGGTATGACAACACTGCACACAGTGGTCGGTATGACAAAATGAAACACTGCACACAGCGGTCGGTATGACAAAATGAAACACTGCACACAGCGGTCGGTATGACAAAATAAAACACTGCACACAGCAGTTGGTATGACAAAATGAAACACTGCACACAGCGGTCGGTATGACAACACTGCACACAGTGGTCGGTATGACAAAATGAAACACTGCACACAGCGGTCGGTATGACAAAATGAAACACTGCACACAGCGGTCGGTATGACAAAATGAAACACTGCACACAGCGGACGGTATCACAACACTAAACACTGCACACAGCAGTCGGTATGGCTACACTAAACACTGCATACAGCGGTACCAACACCGCACACAGCAGTCGGTATGACAACCCTAAACACCGCACAAAGCGTATGGTATGTCAACATAAATAATCTGAACATGGAGTTGTTATAGATGGCCAGTTAGATAGTAATGCAATGTGATAACTTATACACACTGAAACGGCTTTAGAAAGATACAGTTTGCCAGATGAATTTCTTATGATAAACGTAGGTCTGATAAGGATGAAATAGCTTGTTTGGGTTGAAATGTGAGGGCATGTACGCTTGTAGCAACACGTAGGGAAGCTGACACTGATGTTAACTAAGGAGAGACACCTTATGCTGTCTATACTCTGTCTGCAATAACCATGTACAGTATATGATCAAGTATGTGTGTATTAGATAGTGTGCATAAATTCATGTCCACACACAAGCACATGTACACACAGACACACACACACACACACACACATTTCTTGTTCTGTCTCTCCTAAACCCAGCAGCCCAGCAAACCAGTAGTATATAACCAAAGCATATTTCTGTTAAGCTTCCCAGATTCTCCACGCAGCATGAGTCCCCTGCGCCATATATTAAGTGATTGTTAGTGTGTGTGTGTTACTGGAAATACTAAGATTCCAGTTTGTTCTGTAATCAGGCAAGACCAGTCCAGGGAGACAGAGATACAGTTAAAGTCCAGCATAAGATTGCTTATTAGAATGAGCAGCTAGTCTTTGCACTGTAGAGCTGTGGGAACCAGAATATACTGGTTCCTCAATCCAGTACAAACTAGACTGTGCACAGTGATCACCTCTTTCTATGTCATGCATGGCATGTATGCACGACACACACACATACCACACACACACTTTCCCCCACAGAGTTGATCAGAGTTTAGCTCTATGACAACAGGGCTGTCTGTGACAGATGGTCCAGTCAGTGTGACATTCAGCCAGCAGTGGTGACACACAGCACAGAGCAGGTGTCCATGGTGGTGGTGGTATTACCGCAGGGCAGCCTGGCACTCGACTCACTGATCTGTTCTACAACACTACACTGCACATTACCCATACGGACAGCTATACCACAGACACTGATCGAACTGGGCTGAGGTTGGGGAAACACACTATGTGAAGCCCCTGCTGTTGACAAGGAGAGAAAGAAAGGGTGTTTTGTTATTTCCAAGTCTGTAGGCGTATACTCCAACTTTAGCTCAAGGTCAAGCTGACAGATGTAGGCAGCATTTGAGTAAAAACAGCAAATGTTATTTAAATGTATTATCTGTATGTTCCCCATAGGGACATCGAGTAATGTCTCCCTCCTCTGTATGTCTGACTATGTAGCTCCCCCTTCTGTTGGCCCTTAAGTCCAGCCACCGGCACAAACTACAGCTCTACCCCACAGAGATAGATAGAGGACTCATCTTCCTATCTGTGTCATTATAGTGTCTGTGACTGCATGGGCAGCACCATTGAGACTACAACCCATAGGATTCCTCACCCAGTTGACTACTTTGACTACTTTAAAATGTCAGAAGCATTGGGGAAGTGCTCAATGGCTCTACCCTTGCTAATGGCCACAAGAGGCCTCTATCATTCTCTTTTCCCCTATCTCCTCCTAGCAAATACCTGTATCCTGCTGTATGTACGCCAGCGAAGATTCTCTGTTTGAGTAAAAATGGGTTACCTCTTAGGGTTAATGGCCATGTGTGCCACATACCACTACACTACTGTGTATCATTATCAGCTGCAGTTTCATTCAAGGTGAGTTTTACTGTCCCTGAGTCCATTTTATGGGCATGCAATTCTCAAACTTACACGTGTGTTTTTGTGTGTGTGTGTGTGTGTGTTTATCCAGCAGAGGAGGCTGGAATGGCTGGAATGGAATAAATGGAACGGAATCAAACACATCAAACAAATGGAAACCAAATGTCTAACTCTGTTCCATTATTTCATTCCAGTCCTTACAATAAGCTTGTCCTCCTATAGCTCCTCCCACCAGCCTCCTCTGTTATCCAGTGTGTTTTAATGGGTTACTGTACTGTAAAGTTAGGGGGTTGGCCAAACAGTAGCCAGTGGGGCATGGTAAATCTTTGTTTTATAGGTCTCTCTCTGGTCTGTGTCGTCCTAGCTAACCACTCTCCCCTGCTCTCCTGATTACTAGCCTACAATAGGGCATCGTAGTGGAAAGCTCTGACTCAACATGAAACTGAAAGATGATCTTTATTGTAAATTACAAACTATCATTATCATTTTAGGGCAAGTTGTCTTTTTAGTCAGCAGCTCAGTCCAAGGTCTGTATAAAAGTACCATTGTTTATTCGTTTATAATAATTCATTTTAGGAGTCTTGGGTGAAGAGAAACTAAAAATGTTCACAAAGTACCACAACTTTTCTGTCTCAGGGCCTGCTCCCTTATCCTTCCCAGTGGAAACTCTGACACGGTGACTTGTGTTCCCACGTGAAGTAGAAAGCAGGTCTAAATAGGAATGCATCTGAAAATAAATACTATGGTAAGCAGAGGAGAGGATATCAGCTCACTGGGAAGAGATGCCCTATGCCCATCTCTGGGGCTTCTTAAACTGACACATGGAGACACACAGGGAAGTACAAACACACACATATGCAGTGCTATATGACATCAAAGCCAGTTGTGTTGTTTTTTGGTGCAATTCTGTCATCAAATATCATTATATATCCTTGTTAAGAATCGACTGTACATTAAATGGGTTTCACACAATCACCAGCACTGTCATAAATATGTACTGTTCCAATCTGCCTGTGTGTGATAGGTCAGGTTCAATGTAGATTTATTTGCCCAGCAGCAGCAGCCGGCTTCAGACATGGTTAATGTTTGGTTATATATTAGACGTTAAAATAACTTGTTGCACAGCCAGCCCCGGCCTGCTCTGTGGGCTGTTCTGCTGTAATTACTGTCAGCATTTACACAAAGAAACATACCGGTCATACTGTATATCTCATACACACCACAGGAGGTTGGTGGCACCTTAATTGGGGAGGACGGGCTCGTGGCAATGGCTGGAGCGGAATGAGTGGAACTGTATCAAATACATCAAACATATGGTTTCAATGTGTTTAATGCCATTTCATTCCTTCCGTTCCGGACATTATTATGAGCCGCCCTCCCCTCAGCAGCCTCCTGTGATTCACAATCAGCGATGACAAAAAGACCCTGCCACTCCGGTCATGCCTAGACAACCAAACACAACCAAACACTGCGGCCTCTCCGTCTCTTCCAAACAAACAGAGAAACGCTCTGGTTGCTATAGTGTGTGTGTGTGTGTGTGTGTGTGTGTGTGTGTGTGTGTGTGTGTGTGTGTGTGTGTGTGTGTGTGTGAGAGCAGTATCCATCTTAGTGAAAGAGACTCACACCAGAGGATTCCAGAAGAGGAGAGGAGGCATCTCCATCTATGTCTGTCTGCATAACAACCCAAACTCCACCACACAACACACAAACATACTGCACACTCAGCTCAACAACCACTGACCGCTTTCACTGCTTTCACAAGAATTTGCCCCAATCACAAGCCAATGGATCCTGATTATAGAGGCCCAATCTGAGCCCAGCAGTGGTAGGCAGCATCAAACTAGAAACAAAACAAACAGTACAGCATATACTGAGGGAATTTCCATACTGGCTTCTACAGGTTTGCGCAGATGGAGACACAAGATCAGAAGACTTAGGCTAGGCTTTGTGCCTGCCAGTCTGTCTTTGCTTGAGCAAACTCTTATTTTCATTGTCATATCAACAAGTGTGTTCTATCTGCCATCTCTAAGGTTACAGAGAGACCTTGAACCCTTGCTCTGATCATCAACAGGCTCCATGTCAGAAGTGGTTAAATCTGCCTCTGTCATGATAAATCTCTTCTACATGAATGCGTTTCCATTGCCGATGGTTCCCCCTCATTATGAGCTATCGGGAGCCCTGTCTGTCTGAACATCTCACCTATTTAACACAGAGCCATCAGCTCCCACAACAGCCCTGTTACATACGGTCTAGAACTTTCTATCTATCTCTCACTCACTCACTCACTCACTCACTCACTCACTCACTCACTCACTCACTCACTCACTCACTCACTCACTCACTCACACACTCACTCACACGGCGTTCTTCGTTTGTTGAAAGAGAGGACCGAAATGCAGCGTGGTGGTTACTCATGTTCTTTAATGAATGAATGACGATACATGAAATAACTATTAAATACGAAAACAACAAACGGAACGGAATACAGCCTATCTGGTGAACACTACACAAAGACAGGAACAATCACCCACGAAATACAACGTGAAACTCAGGCTACCTAAATACGGTTCCCAATCAGAGACCACGAGAATCACCTGACTCTGATTGAGCACTGCCTCAGGCAGCCAAGCCTATGCTAGACACACCCCTAATCAGCCACAATCCCAATGCCTACAAAAACCCCAATACGACAACACAATAAGCCCATGTCACACCCTGGCCTGAACAAATAATAAAGAAAACACAAAATACTAAGACCAAGGTGTTTCACTCACTCACTCACTCACTCACTCACTCACTCACTCACTCACTCACTCACCATCTCTCTGTTTTTTAAACTCACTCTTTCTGTCCCTCTCTCTGTTTCTCAATCTGTCTCTCTCTCTGTCCCTCTCAGCCCCTGTCTCTTTCACCAGCCCAGTTTTTGGCATGGCAAACATATACCCGCACTCACTGACCAGGCTAATTTTCCTAAGGAGTCTAGCAGAACAGTGTGGTCAGTGGTGATTATTGTTGAGAGTTTAATGAGAGAAGAGGCCGCAGGACAAGGGGATACAGCTCCGACCAAACCCCAGGTAATGAGGCTCCTCTCCCTACAGCTGGCCAGCTACCCCCCTAACCAACTGGAGTTGCTCTGGAGTCCTGCCATCATGACTAAGGACAATTTCTCAGTCCACATATTCGTTTTTTTGAATATCGAATGAATAAAACTGTATTCATTGATGCTGTATAGCAATGTGAGTTTATTTGCTGTTGGCATTTTGTATTTTTGATCATTTCTGGGGGCTTAAGAACATTCGAACCATGACAGAGACAGACATAGGAGCCATGCTGTCAGGTAAGGAACACTGTCTCCCCCTGTCTTCTCCTGTGTGTCACTGGATAGTCATGGGCTACATCAAGCTGACTGCCAGCCAAATACAGAGAGAGGGAGGCTGAGATGATGGAGGAACGGCTAGAGGGATGAAGGGAGGGAGAATGAGTAAAGGAGGGATGGAGGAGAGATTAGAGGAACCACTGGAATGGAGAGATGGAGAATGAGGAGGGAAGAATCCCTGGAAAGTGTTCTGTGTTGTGGCCTTTGCACACACACACACACACACACACACACACACACACACACACACACACACACACACACACACACACACACACACACACACACACACACACACACACACACACACACACACACACACACACACTATTTGTGAATTGATTTTTCTGCCGGGGGGCTGGAGCTGTGCACCCTGCTGAAAGCTGAGAGATCCAGGTCCAGGTCCTATGGCTAGTGGGAGCTGGCACCTGGCCCAGCTAAATGAACCATCTCTCTCTCTCTCTCTTTCCCTTCCACTCTGCACTAGTCCTCCCTTCCTCGTCCCTCTGTTTCTCCCCTCTCCCTCGCACTCTCTCCCCTCTTTGACTTTGCTCCGAGACAGGATTATGTGAAGGCACAGATCTGGAGAAGGGTACCAAAAAAATCCTATAGCAAGAACACAGTGGTCTCAATCATTCTTAAATGGAAAATATTTGGAACCACCAAGACTCTTTCTAGAGCTGGCCGACTGAACAAACAGAGCCATTGGGGGAGAAGGGCCTTGGTCAGGGAGGTGCCAAGAACCCAGTGGTCACTCTGACAGAGCTCTAGAGTTCCTCTGTGGAGATGGGAGATGCTTCCAGAAGGTCAACCATCTCTGCAGGTAGAGTGGCCTCCTCAATAAAAGGCACATGACAGCCCGCTTGAAGCTTACCAAAAGGTACTTAAAGACTCTCAGACCATGAGAAACAGAATTCTCTGGTCTGATGAAACCAAGATTGAACTCTTTGGCTTGAATGCAAAGCGCCACGTCTGGAGGAAACCTGGCACCATCCCTACAGTGAGGCATGGATGTGGCAGCATCATACTGTGGATATGTTTTTCAACGGCAGGGACGGGGAGACTAGTCAGGATCGAGGCAAAGATGAATGGAGCAAAGTACAGAGTGATCCTTGATGAAAACCTGATCCAGAGCACTCAGGACCTCAGACTGGGCCGAAGGTTCACTTTCCAACAGGACAACGACCCTAAGCACACAGTAAAGACAACTCAGGAGTGGCTTGGGGACAAGTCTCTGAATGTCCTTAAGTGGCCCAGCCAGAGCTCGGACTTGAACCAGATCGAACATCCCTGGAGAGACCTGAAAATAGCTGTGCAGCAACGCTCCCCACCCAACCTGACAGAGCTTGAGAGGATCTGCAGAGAGGAATGGGAGAAACTCCCCAAATACAGGTTTGGCAAGCTTGTAGTGTCAAACACAAGAACACTCGAGGCTGTAATCGCTGCCAAAGGTGCTTCAACAAAGTACTGAGTAAATGGTCTGAATACTTACAGTACCAGTCAAAAGTTTGGACACACCAACTCATTCAAGGGTTTTTCTTTATTTGTACTATTTTCTACATTGCAGAATAATAGTGAAGACATCAAGATCATGAAATAACACATATGGAATGATGTAGTAACCAAAAAAGTGTTAAACAAATCAAAATATATTTTATTTCAAAGAGAAAACAACAGTCCATCACTTCTTTAAGACATGAAGGTCAGTCAATGCGGAACATTTCAAGAACTTAGTAAAATGTTTCTTCAAGTGCAGTCGCAAAAACCACCACAGGAAAGGAAGACCCAGAGTTACCTCTGCTACAGAGGATACGTTCATTAGAGTTCAAGTATCACACACATCTCAACATCAACTGTTCAGAGGAACTGCGTGAATCAGGCCTTCATGGTCAAATTGCTGCAAAGAAACCACTACTAAAGGACACCAATAAGAAGAAGAGACTTGCTTGGGCCAAGAAACACGAGCAATGACCATTAGACCGGTGGAAATCTGCCCTTTGGTCTGATGAGTCCAAATTTGAGATTTTTGATTCCAAATGCTGTGTCTTTGTGAGCCGCAGAGTAGATGAACGAATGATCTCTGCATGTGTGGTTACCACTGTGAAGCATGGAGGAGGAGGTGTGATGGAGTGAGGGTGCTTTGCTGGTGACACTGGCTGTGATTTACTTAGAATTAAAGGCACACTTAACCAGCATGGCTACCACAGCCATACCATCTGGTTTGCACTTAGTGGGACTGTCATTTGTTTTTCATCAGGACAATAACCCAACACACCTCCAGGATGTGTAAGGGATATTTGACCAAGAAGGAGAGTGATGGAGTGCTGCATCAGATTACTTGGTGTCCACAATTACCCAACCTCAACCCAATTGAGATGGTTTGAAATGAGTTGGACCACAGAGTGAAGGAAAAGCCGTCAACAAGTGCTCAGCATATTTGGGAACTCCATCAAGACTGTTGGAAAAGTAATCCAGGTGAATCTGGTTGAGAGAATGCCAAGAGTGTACAAAGCTGTCATCAAGGAAAAGGGTGTCTACTTTGAAGAATCCAAAATATATATATATTTTTTATATACTTATTTTGGTTACTACATGATTCCATGTGTGTTATTTCATAGCTTTGATATCTTCACTATTATCTATTCTACAATGTAGAAAACAGTCAAAATAAAGGGGGAAAACCCTTGAATGAGTGGGTGTCTCCAAACTTTTGACTGGTACTGTACATAAATGGGATATTTCAGATTTTGTGTGTAGATTGATGAAAACGTCAAATGGTTATGCCCAACTTTGCTTCACTACACGCTCCACTGCTTTGATTGGTATAAAGTTAGCTAGAAACCACACGTGTCTATCCAGATAATGAAAAGGCACCCACAAAATAAAATGTAAGGAACTTATTCACCTTATTTACGAACCCATAAACAAAACAATGTCAGAACGTTCTGTTTTGACTTTCACTGCGGCGTTCTTGCATTAGCCAATAAGACAATAACTTAGAATTCACAACCTTGAGCAAGGAGACTTGTGTGACTTTCCTTTAACATTGTACAGAAATAATGAGGTGAATACTTACACGACATTTGCAGTGTGTGTGATCATGAGCAAAGTCATTCTAGTCTATTATTTCACTTCCACTGTGAAAACCACGAGCATGAACTGACTTGGCTTTGCTGTACCACAGCCGAAGCCTGCCAGCAGCCTACCTACCAAAGATTGCACCGTGTCCATTACAATGTAGAAAAATGCATATCAGCTTTCAATAGTTATCCATATTACCGGGGCTTCATCTTATTCTTTTGAACTATTTCTATGGCAGATTTGCTGTGGCAATTTATGGAAGACAGCCAAAACTTTAGAGATAACAATAAATGGCGAAGTCTAAGATAGGCCTGTGGTTTCCATCTGTGGCAAAGTTATCCTTAAATCAATCCAGCTCCAGAACCAGCCATGGAGCCAGCTGGCTAATCTTTTGAATAGGGTGTAGTAAAAAAACAGCAACAACCGATAACATTAGCTAGCTGGATTAGGTTAGCAATATAGGTAGCTAGCTAAAGGGAAAGGGGATACCTAGTTAGTTGTACAACTGAATGCATTCAACTGAAATGTGTCTTCCGCATTTAACCCAACCCCTCTGAATCAGAGCTAGATAAGGATAGCATGCTAGCTAGCTACACTGACAGCTGTCAGTGCCCTATTTGTTGATGTTTATCAACTCCATGTGGAAATTCCCACATAGCCTTCGTCATTCTTCAGAGGTGGATCCTAGATGTGCATTTCCTCTCTAGGACAGGAAATTACATCGAAATAGTGGCGGCAACTTCCTCCTGGGGGGTTCTGTAAATCAAAACTGCTATGCACACAAGTCTCAAGAGTAAGGCATCTCAGCCGGTCTAAACTAGACCTAAACCTTGCCCAGACCAATGCAGCCAAGCCTAAATCCAGCCCTGTTCCAGCCACACCCAGATTGAATGGCATGAGAGAGGGAGGGAGAAAGAGAATGTGATGGAATCATGTAGGATAGGATGGGGCAGTCCTGGAGCAGCAGCACTCTCTGGGGCTAGGGATAGGAAGTACAGGAACCAGTCACACAAGCATTTTTTAACCTTTATTTAACTGGGCAAGTCAGTTAAGAACAAATTCTTATTTACAATGACAGCCTACTGGGGAACAGTGGGTTAATTGCCTTGCTCAGGTGTAAAACAACATATTTTTACCTTGTCAGCTCAGGAATTTGATCCAGCAACCTTTCAGTTACTAGCCCAACACTCTAACCACAAGGCTACCTGCCTCCCCCAAGCATGAAGTAGAGTGGAGAATAGGGGAGAAGCAGAGTACTGCTGTTCAGTTTACACACCTTACACTTTAGAAACCAGAAAAGCAACATTTGTTGACTTATTCATTGTGGCCACTTGAGCCCCACCCACACAAATACACACACACACACACACACACACACACACACACACACACACACACACACACACACACACACACACACACACACACACACACACACACACACACACACACACACACACACACACACACACACACACACACACACACATTCCACAGTTTAACATAGTCACGGATAACATTCTTGCTATGAAAGATGGCTGTGGTGTCTCCATTAGTGTTTCCATGGTTTGCAGCTGTCGTAGCAAAAGAGAACCATTCAATTCATTTGAGAAATTACTGTGTTTGGTTGAGTCAGAGGCTGGGGCTGAGGGTTGAGGGGAAGATGGCTGTACCCTGCTCCCTGGCAGAGCTCCATGGAGGCGCTACGGACCAGAGCCCCGTGACTATAGCCTCCTCTTACCCCCCTCCTCTTTCTATATAACATCAGCCTCCTCAGCCTCTCCTCTCTTGCTATATAACATCAGCCTCCTCAGCCTCGCCTCTCTTTCTATATAACATCAGCCTCCTCAGCCTCTCCTCTCTTTATATATAACATCAGCCTCCTCAACCTTGCCTCTCCTTCTATATAACATCAGCCTCCTCAAACCCTCACTCTCTCTAACATGGACAGATACAGCTAGTCTTTAGTGTGTGCTGACCAGTGAGCACAGGCCAATAGCGCCACCCATCTGCCAGTAGAGAGAATGACCCTTCTCCTTCAAACCATCAAGTCACTGTACATTTTATAAACAATGTATGCCAAATCATACATCATTAAACACTTATATCGTCAATGTCTACAGGGAGAATGCTATCAGTTTCAGAATAGGTAGACTTCTTCAGAAACCAATACTACAACCCTACTGAACCCCTCTTTAATCAAACACCTACGGAACCCCTCTTTAAGCAAACCCCTACTGAACCCCTCTATAATCAAACCCCTACTGAACCCCTCTATAATCAAACCCTTACTGAGCCCCTCTATAATCAAACCTCTACTGAACCCCTCTTTAATCAAACCTGTACTGAACCCCTCTATAATCAAACCCCTACTGAACCCCTCTATAATCAAACCCTTACTGAGCCCCTCTATAATCAAACCTCTACTGAACCCCTCTTTAATCAAACCCGTACTGAACCCCTCTATAATCAAACCCCTACTGAACCCCTCTATAATCAAACCTCTACTGAACCCCTCTTTAATCAAATGCCTACTGAACCCCTCTTTAATCAAACCTGTACTGAACCCCTCTATAATCAAACCCCTACTGAACCCCTCTATAATCAAACCCTTACTGAGCCCCTCTATAATCAAACCTCTACTGAACCCCTCTATAATCAAACCCGTACTGAACCCCTTTATAATCAAACCCGTACTGAACCCCTCTATAATCAAACCCGTACTGAACGCCTCTATAATCAAAGCTGTTCTTCTTTGTGTCTGACTGTCTGTCAAAGGGAGAGGTTTAGTCATGTTGTGTTGGCGATGTGATCCCCATGGAGGTGGTGGGGTTTAGCTCCGGAGCTCTAGCCAAGATAGGGAGCCCCAGGCCAGATACTGACTGTGAGAAAGTCCTGATCCTGAGAGCTGGCCCCCGCTGATATGGGTCCCCTAGGACCCTCCGGTGCCGAGGTCATCATCCCCCCCTCACTCTCACAAGTCATATATCACTGCATGACATCACCGCTGATACACGCAGGCCCGTTACCATGGGCAACAAAAACAGGAAAAGCTTGTGTACTGCTGGGTCTGACTTAGGGTGGAGTGTGGATGTTCTGAGAGGAGATGAGACCAGACAATAGAGATCCAATGATCAGACTATAGAGATCCATTGTATCCCAACAAAACATTAAACCCTGCTTGCTGTAAAAGACTCTACTTTCCTTCTCCCTAGTTCCCTTATGAGGAATAAGGATGGACATAGGCCTACTATTTGTGGTTCTGCAGTAATGTGTCCCGTGTAGCTTAGTCCCATGTGGCTGAGTTGGTAGAGCTTGGCAGTGGGTTTGATTCCCATGGGGGACCAATACAAAAAAAATATTAAAATGTATGCACTCACTACTGTAGCTCGCTCTGGATGGGAGTGTCTGTTAAATCACTATGTGTGTAATCATGGCTGTGTGGTTCTCCCCACACACATTACAGTATAATCTGTGAGTGATATGTTTCACTGCCCAGGTAACATCACTAATCCTCTCATCTCAACGGGATTTCTGACCTGCTAATATACCACCATTTAATTCCACCGCAGGTCCCTTTTGTAGGCCTACTTGCTCTCTGACATGTTTAAATATCAATGTAATAAGCTTTTCATTTCAGCCTCTACACAAGCCACATAAATCCTGAAAAAGGAAATGGCTTCAGAGCTGTTATCAAAATAAATAGCCAAGGGGGGTGTGGTGATAGCGTTGGGAGAGGGGAAGGTAAACAGCTTGGTTTAATTGGATACTGTGTTACTGTGTGATGTGTGTCATCCTGACCAACACACAGAGGCAGCCAGGCATCACACACAAACACAGTGCACAGGGAACCTACCTACCTACAGCCATTTTTTCCCTCACTTTCATCCTTGACTTTCATCCCTGATCAGAACGAAGGATGACAATTTTTTTCCTAAAGGATTGGTCTGATTGGTCTGGTCAGGATGGGTTTGGTTTGTGATGTCATGGTGAAATGACCATGACGTCTGACCATTAAACCTCTATGACTGGGCAGAGTGTGAAGAAGGACGTTGTGGTGACATGATAGTCCTAACAAAGGCCCAGACAGACAGGACACAGACAGGATGAGTTGTTACTGCAGATCCATTTACTCTAACAAAGACATCATACAGGCCAATTCATGTTAGTATGCTCACAAAATCCAAAATAAACTAGAGGAAAATGGCTTTCCCCCCTGCTTCTGTGTTACACATTGGGAAATTAAATTCCCTACTCTCCCTTGTAACAACATGACTGCATCTCTCACAAAAGAAGACATAAAGTGTACATAAACTATTATAAAGATGATTTGTGTGCATGTTGAACGATTTTAATGGAGGATACGTGCTACAGTATCCAGGATTCTACAACTTCTACTGTATTCTGATTTATTTCACCTATAGCATCCAGGATTCTACAACATTCTGATTTATTTCACATACAGTATCCAGGATTCAACAACTTCTACTGTATTCTGATTTATTTCACATAGAGTATCCAGGATTCAACAACTTCTACTGTATTCTGATTTATTTCACATACAGTATCCAGGATTCTACAACTTCTACTGTATTCTGATTTATTTCACATACAGTATCCAGGATTCAACAACTTCTACTGTATTCTGATTTATTTCACATACAGTATCCAGGATTCTACAACTTCTACTGTATTCTGATTTATTTCAACTACAGTATCCAGGATTCTACAACTTCTACTGTATTCTGATTTATTTCAACTACAGTATCCAGGATTCTACAACTTCTACTGTATTCTGATTTATTTCACACAGAGTATCCAGGATTCTACAACTTATACTGTATTCTGATTTATTTCAACTACAGTATCCAGGATTCTACAACTTCTACTGTATTCTGATGTATTTCAACTACAGTATCCAGGATTCTACAACTTCTACTGTATTCTGATGTATTTCAACTACAGTATCCAGGATTCTACAACTTCTACTGTATTCTGATGTATTTCAACTACAGTATCCAGGATTCTACAACTTCTACTGTATTCTGATGTATTTCAACTACAGTATCCAGGATTCTACAACTTCTACTGTATTCTGATGTATTTCAACTACAGTATCCAGGATTCTACAACTTCTACTGTATTCTGATGTATTTCAACTACAGTATCCAGGATTCTACAACTTCTACTGTATTCTGATGTATTTCAACTACAGTATCCAGGATTCTACAACTTCTACTGTATTCTGATGTATTTCAACTACAGTATCCAGGATTCTACAACTTCTACTGTATTCTGATGTATTTCAACTACAGTATCCAGGATTCTACAACTTCTACTGTATTCTGATGTATTTCAACTACAGTATCCAGGATTCTACAACTTCTACTGTATTCTGATGTATTTCAACTACAGTATCCAGGATTCTACAACTTCTACTGTATTCTGATGTATTTCAACTACAGTATCCAGGATTCTACAACTTCTACTGTATTCTGATGTATTTCAACTACAGTATCCAGGATTCTACAACTTCTACTGTATTCTGATGTATTTCAACTACAGTATCCAGGATTCTACAACTTCTACTGTATTCTGATGTATTTCAACTACAGTATCCAACAACTTTTTATTTGATTTTTTAATCTGTTATTTTACCAGGTAAGTTGACTGAGAACACATTTTCATTTACAGCAACAACCTGGGGAGAGGAGGGGGATGAATGAGCCAATTGTAAACTGGGGATTATTAGGTGACTGTGACGGTTTGATGGTCAGATTGGGAATTTAGCCAGGACACCAGGGTTAACACCCCTACTCTTACGATAAGTGCCATGGGATATTTAATGACTGCAGAGAGCCAGGACACCCGTTTAACGTCCCATCCGAAAGACAGCATCTTACACAGGGCAGTGTCCCTAATCACTGCCCTCGGACATTGAGATATTTTTTAGACCAGAGGAAAGAGTGCCTCCTACTGGCCCTCCAACACCACTTCCAGCAGGATCTGGTCTCCCATCCAGGGACTGACCAGGACCAACCCTGCTTAACTTCAGAAGCAAGCCAGCAGTGGTATGCAGGGTGGTATGTATTCTACTGTATTCTGATTTATTTCAAATACAGTACCAGTCAAAAGTTTGGACATACCGACTCATTCCAGGGTTTCTCTTTATGTTTACTATTTTATACATTGGAGAATATTATTGAAGACATCAAAACTAAGAAATAACACATATGGAATCATGTAGTAACCAAAAAAGTGTTAAACAAATCAAAATATATTTTTGATTTTAGATTCTTTAAAGTAGCCACCCTTTGCCTTGATGACAGCTTTGCACATTCTTTGTATGCTCTTTAAAGAATTCTTGCGATATCAAAGGGATGTTTTGTGCACCTGGATACAGGTGTTATCTGAATTTCAGCACAACTGGATCGTTTTCGTGTTTTGGGATCTCTTGTCGTATCCCCACAATGTTCCCACAGCCTAAATAAATGTTTTTGGAACTTTTAAAGAACAGACAACGTTCTTGCAACATCAGTTGAATGCTTTTTTGCACCCTAAAAGAAACATTGTAGAATAATCAGCACAACTGGACAGTTTTGGGGTTTTGTGACATATATTTTGTGATTTCCCCATGTTGTTCTCACTAGACTGTTCCCACAACCTAATGAAACATTCTGGGAACCTTTTAAAGAACATATTAAATGTGTTCTAGGAACATTCTGGGAACCTTTTAAAGAACATATTAAATGTGTACTAGGAACATTCTGGGAACCTTTTAAAGAACATTAAATGTGTTCTAGGAACATTCTGGCAACAACAGGCAAATATTTAATATAAACATTCTATAATCAGCACCTCAACTGGACAGTTTTGTTTTATGAGAACATTTTCTGCGACCTAACAAATGTTCAGGGTACTTTAACAGAATCAATTTTGGCTTGCTGGGAGTCCTCTGACCCCCACCGTATGGCTTGGCAATAGCCTGGGCTGGAATGTCATTACCTAATTGGAACCAAGTGGAGCTCCGAGCAGAGCGGTCATAACTCCCATTGCCAAGCTCACAAAAGCCTCACGGTAACATGCTTCATAAGCCCACAGTGGGACACTCAGCAAACACACTGGTGTTTTCTACAGATATGCTAGACAGCTGGTGTTGATGGAGACCTCAGCAGAGTGTTTGAGAGTGAACACACTCTCAGAAGTGAGTGTGAGGGACTGTCACACACACATGAATATGTGGCTCCTCTGGGACTTGGGAGCTGAAACCCAGAGAGGAACATTGACAGAGTTACTGATCGGCACAGGCTTTGGCTATTGCCTTGATGACGGATGACATTCTTGACTAGCTTGATGCGTTGATGAGAGAAGTGACATAGGAACCTTGGGTTAAAGCTTCTATTTAACAACACAGAGGTGATGCTGATTACAAAAGACATGCCCTGACTAAGCGCTTTAGAGAGAGAGAGTGAGAGAGTGCGAGAGAGAGAGAGAGAGAGAGAGAGAGAGAGAGAGAGAGAGAGAGAGAGAGAGTGTGTGTGTGTGTGTGTGCGAGGTGGTATGTGTGTGTGCTCAGATAACAGAGCTAGGGAGATAAAAACACAGGTCAGAGATGATAACATGAGTCAAATTTTAGACGCTATGCTGAAGACATGATATTTCTGCCCTATAATAAGAAAGGATGGATGGAGGAGAGGATAGGAGAATGGATGGAGAGATAGAGGAATAACTCCAATGTGATCCACATATAATTCATCGAGTCATCTGTTCTCTACGTGTTTTGCTATACTTAAAATAGACTAAAGGGCTTTCTTTTGAATAAACTTGTTCCTGTTATTATATATGATTATAGTCCAATGTGTTTACCCATCCTTTTTGCATAAAGTCAGTAGAATTCATAGACACGTTCAACTTGGCTGTATTTTCAATGAAAAGTAGTTTACAGTATTTTATGTTTTAGATACAGTAAACGTGGCTGTGTACATAGTATGCATTTTTTCTCCTTCAAGTTTCACGTTTTAATGTCACCTGCACAAGTACAGTGAAATGCCTTTCTTGCAAACTCTAAACCCAACAATGCAGTAATCAATATCAATGTAGTACTAAAAATAACACAAGGTTGAACAAAAACACACGAGAAATACTGTTCAGGAGCCTGTTAGTGTCAGACTTGATGCACTGATACCTCTTGCCATGCAGAAGCAGAGAGAAAAATCTATGGCTTGGGTGGCTGGAGTCTTCAAAACTTTTCCGGGCCTTCCTTTCACACCGCCTGATATAGAGGTCCTAGATGGCAGGGAGCCTGGCCCCAGTGATGTACTGTGGTATCTCCACCACCCTCTGTAGCACCATGTGATTGAGGGTGGTGCTGTTGCCATACCAAGCAGTGATGCAGCCAGTCAAGGTGCTCTCAATGGTGCAGCTGTAGAACTTTTTGAGGACATGATGCCAAACCTTTTCAACCTCCTGAGGGGGAAGAGGTGCTGTCGTGCCTTCATCACGACTGTGCGTGTGTGTGTGGATCGATTTAAGTCCTTAGTGATTTGGACACTGAGGAACTTGAGGCTCTCGACCCGCTCCACCGTAGCCCTGTCGATGTGGATTGGGCACATAGGCTGTGACTTACTTAGAATGACATACAAATTAAACGAACAATGACTTATTAGTGCCTTTGAATTCATCAGTCTGTGGCTTCAGGCTGATGCGATGATGTCTGGAGAGAAGGCTCGCAGCGGAGAATATCCTCTCCACACTTGCAGAGCCACTGAGTGTGCTAAACACCCTTTTGGCCACTTGCCAGGCTGGGCAGAGATGCAGAGCTGTTTTTAAAATGATCTTTCTATAGGTAGGCCGAAAGGTTTTTAAGCAAAATGACCCAATCAATACGGAAAGCTTCTTGAAAGAGGGAATATGCCAGGCAACTATGGCCTATTGTATAGAGAATAGAACAAAAATTAACAAAACATTTGAGATCAGATTATTTTTTATACATACTTAGTGTTTATACTTTGCTACAATGACACACTTAGTTATCTACCCACCTCGTTCCTTTCTGTTAGCATGTGCATGTAGTAAATACACCATCGTGCTTTCAGGATAAGTGTCTTTTCAGATTCCACTATGATTCTTTAGACACTACATCACCACACTCCCTCTCTTGCTGTTGGTCCTCATCTTTATAAGTCACCTTGATTTAGTGTGTTTTATCAGTTTCTTTATGAAAATATTTAGTGAACTCCATGACTGTAGCTAAAGCAAGGGGCCATAGCAGCACACAAGTAGACTACAAATGCATATTTGGCCGGGCTTGCCCTGAGCTCGTGAAGTGAGCACTACTGGAGCGAAATTGAAGTGGGCGCTCCAGCCTTTGGGAATCTCGCTCTGCGCTCCAGTCAAATTGGAAAATATTGATACACATGGGACACTGTTGAGTGTTGAAAAACCAAGGAGCGCTGCAGTTCTTGGCACAAACTGGTGCGCCTGGCACCTACTACCATACCCCGTTCAAAGGCACTGACATTTTTGTCTTTCCCATTCAGCCTCAGAATGGCGCACACACACATTCCATGTCTCAATTGGTCTTAGTATTTTATTTGGATCCCCATTAGCTGTTGTGAAAGCAGCAGCTACTCTTCCTGGGGTCCAACACAAAACATGGAACATGACATAACACATAACATTAGTAGAGAAGAACAGCTCAAGGACAGAACTACATACAGTTGAAGTCAGAAGGTTACATACACTTAAGTTGGAGTCATTAAAACTCGTTTTTCAACCACTCCACAAAATTCTTGTTAACAAACTATAGTTTTGGCAAGTCGGTTAGGACATCTACTTTGTGCATGATGCAAGTAATTTTTCCAACAATTGTTGAGTGACAAATTATTTCACTTATAATTCACTGTATAACAATTCCAGTGGGTCAGAAGTTTACATACACTAAGTTGACTGTGCCTTTAAACAGCTTGGAAAATTCCAGAAAATTACGTCATGGCTTCAGAAGCTTCTGATAGGCTAATTGACATAAATTGAGTCAATTGGATGTGTACCTGTGGATGTATTTCAAGGCCTTCCTTCAAACCCAGTGCCTCTTAGCTTGACATCATGGGAAAATCAAAAGAAATCAGCCAAGAAATCAGAAAAATAACTGTAGAGCTCCACAAGTCAGGTTCATCCTTCTGAGCAATTTCCAAATGCCTGAAGGTACCACGTTCATCTGTACAAACAATAGTACGCAAGTATAAACACCATGGGACCACGCAGCCGTCATACCGCTCAGGAAGGAGACACGTTATGTCTCCTAGAGATGAACGTACTTTGGTGCGAAAAGTGCAAATCAATCCCAGAACAACAGCAAAGGACCTTGTGGAGATACTGGAGGAAACAGGTACAAAAGTATCTATATCCACAGTAAAATGAGTCCTATATCGACATAACCTGAAAGGCCGCTCAGCAAGGAAGAAGCAACTGCTCCAAACCCGCCATAAAAAAGCCAGACTATGGTTTGCAACTGCACATGGGGACAAAGATTGTACTTTTTGGAGAAATGTCCTCTGGTCTGATGAAAAAAAATAAAACTGTTTGGCCATAATGACCATCGTTGAGTTTGGAGGAAAAAGGGGGATGCTTGCAAGCCGAAGAACACCATCCCAACCGTGAAGCATGTGGGTGGCAGCATCATGTTGTGGGAGTGCTTTGCTGCAGGATGGACTGCTGCACTTCACAAAATAGACAGCATCATGAGAAAGGAAAATGATGTGGATATACTGAAGCAACATCTCAAGACATTAGTCAGGAAGTTAAAGCTTGGTTGCAAATGGGTCTTCCAAATGGACAATGACCCCAAGCATACTTCCAAAGTTGTGGCAAAATGGCTTAATAACAACAAAGTCAAGGTATTGGAGTGGCCATCACAAAGCCCTGACCTCAATCCTATAGAAAATGTGTGGGCAGAATTTAAAAAGCATGTGCAAGCAAGGAGGCCTACAAAAATGACTCAGTTACACCAGCTCTGTCAGGAGGAATGGGCCAAAATTCACCCAACTTATTGTGGGAATCTTGTGGAAGGCTACCCAAAACATTTGACCCAAGTTAAACAATTTAAAGGCAATGCTACCAAACACTAATTGAGTGTATGTAAACTTCTGACCCACTGGGAATGTGATGAAATAAATAAAAGCTGAAATAAATCATTATCTCTAAAAAAAATGGCACATGTAGCCTACATATTAATACATGCACACAAACTATCTAGGTCAAATAGGGGAGAGGCGTTGTGCAGTGAGGTGTTGCTTCATCTGTTTTTTTAAACTATGCTTGTTCTGGATTTGGGGACTGAGAAAAGACCCCTAGTGACATGTCTGGTGGGGTAAGTGTGTGTGTCAGAGCCACCATCCCTAGAAGTTCAGCATCCCGGAGTCGCCTCTTCACTGTTGACGTTGAGACTGGTGTTTTGCAGGTACTATTTAATGAAGCTGCCAGATGAGGACTTGTGAGGCGTCTGTTTCTCCAACTAGACACTCTAATCTACTTGTCACTCTGGCTCAGTTGTGCACCAGGGCCTCCTACTCCTCTTTCTATTCTGGTTAGAGTCCGTTTGCTCTGTTTTGTGAATGGAGTAGTAGACAGCGTTGTACAAGATCTTCAGTTTCTAGGTCATTTCTCACATGGAATAGCCTTCATTTCTCAGATCAAGAATAGACTTATGAGTTTCAGATGAAAGTTATTTGTTTCTGGCCATTATGAGCCTGTAATCGAACCCACAAATGCTGATACTCAACTAGTCTAAAGAAGGCCAGTTTTATTGCTTCTTTAATCAGTACAACAGTTTTCAGCTGTGCTAACATAATTGCAAAAGGGTTTTCTAATGATCAATTGGCCTTTTAAAATGATACACATGGATTAGCTAACACAATGTGCCATTGGAACACAGGATGGATGGTTGCTGATAATGGGCCTCTGTATGTAGATATTCCATTCAAAATCAGCAGTCTCCAGCTACAGTAGTCATTTACAACATTAACAATGTCTACACTGTATTTCTCATCAATTTGATGTTATTTTAATGCACCAAAAATGTGATTTTCTTTCAAAAACAAGGACATTCCTCAGTGACCCCAAACTTTTGAATGGTAGTGTATATGGTTGAATCATCAGCAGACATGGACACAGTCTTTGTTCAAGCAGGTCATTGGTAAAAATAGAAAAGCGTAGAGGGCCTAGAGAGCTACCCTGCGGCACAAAACACCCTACATGTTTGACATTAGAGAGGCTTCACTTAAAGAAAACACTCTGAGTTCTATTAGATAGATAGCTCTGAATCCACGATAATGGCAGAAGTATTCTCAACAACATGTTATGGTCAATAATATCGATGCTGCACTGAAATCTAACAGTAGAGCTCCCACAATCTTCTTATTATCAATATCTTACAACCAATCATCAGTCATTTGTGTCAGTGTTGAGTGTGCTTCTCTATAAGCATGCTGAAAGTCTGTTGTCAATTTGTTTACAGAGAAATAGCAAAAAAAATTCCAACAGTTTGCTAAGAGCTGGCAGCTTTACCACTTTTGGGTGGAAAGAAAAGGTGTTCTTAATGTCTTGTATACTCAATGTACTGCGGGCACACACACACACACACACACACACACACACACACACACACACACACACACACACACACACACACACACACACACACACACACACACACACACACACACACACACACACACACACACACACACACACACACACACACACACACAACACACAAGCCTGAACAGATATGTAGCCTAGCGGTAAAGAGCGTTTGGCCAGTATTCCCGAAAGGTCACTGGTTCGAATCCCAGAGCCAACTAGCTAAAAAGTCTGTTGATGTGCCCTTGAGCAAGGCAGTTAACCCTAATTGCTCCTGTAAGTCGCTCTGGATAAAAGAATCTGCTGAATGTAACAAGAGGCCCACAAGAAAAAAGCAGTAACACATGTACATATGGAGTTGAGAAAAGACTGTCAAACAACCCCAGTGTGGGCGTTAATGTAATGAGGGATGGTGTTCACCATCTCTCTCTTCTCTTGCTCTACAGACACGACTAGGGGATCATATACAGTCACATGATCTGTGGTGTGACGGAGCAGAAAGGCTGCAGCAGATGTTACAAAGGTTTCCTCACTTCCTCTGTAAATCTGGGTGTCCAGGCAGGACATGCCGAACGTGACGGCTGATGATGTTATCCATCCTTCACCGGTTGGTAGTGTGGGGCGGTGGAGCTGTGCCCTGGCCTGGCACAGACCAGTGGATAGTTAGTTATACAGAGCTGGGCTGTTGAAACAAAGCACAGGGCTTTCTGCTGTTGGCACAGTAATAGGGAGCTGAAGCTTTGAATACAGCACCCAGGCTCTACACTGGAATCTCTGTCTTTTCATTAACGGATTCCATTCTGTTCGAAATCCCATCACTGTGCATACCAACGCGAAGGGATTGACGTGTGTGTGTGTGTGTGTGCATCCATGTGTGTGTGTGCATGTGTGTGTGTGTGTGTGTGTATGTGTGTGTAGCTGCTCTGCTGATGGTATGACTGCATGACAGAGGGGATAGGCAGAACAAAGAGGCTCACAGGGTTAGGATCAGCCATTGCAGGGCACATTGTAGAGACAGGGAAGTGTTGGCTTTGTAAAGCTAATGCTAAGCGGATCCTCTGCAGAGCTCACATCTGGCCCGTCCACATCTATTAGGTAGACACATCCACAACACACTGACTGACAGGCAGACAGGCAGGCCATGAGTCTCCATTTGTTTCATCCACAACAAAGTCTACTTTAAACAAGTCAACAAATCCCAAATGTCCACCCTCCCTGAGAGAGAAGTGGTCTCTAGTCTACACGAGCTGACGTGTCTCATGAGAATTGGGCACAGAGGTCTATCTCTATAGCAACGCTTTGACAGACTACTAGAGAATAAAGACGACAAAGTAGAGAATAAAGAGGAGAAAAACAGAGAGAAAGAGATGGGGAGGGAGAGAGAGTCTAGGGAGAAAGACAGTCTGTCTGACTGGCAGACAGCTACTACAGCGAGAGAGAGAAAGAGAGAGAGAAAGAGAGAGAGAAAGAGAGTGAGAAAGAGAGAGAGGGCTTTGATGGCTGAAACTCCATTAATTACCTCCCAGGCAGAGAAGACCAGAACAGAACAGAGGAGCCCTTCCTTCACATCACTGTGTCAACTCACTACAATCTACCTCCAGACCCCCCTCGGGCCATGGGTAGCTCCATCCCGGTGCCAACAATATACCTCCCCCTCTGCCTGTAGGTAGCTGATTTAGCCTGTCAGTTGTTCCTGTGAGCTTCCCCTGCCTCCCCTCGATGAGAACTCCCAGCTAAAGAGCTCAAATCAAGCCTGTTTGTTCAGCTCTATTTCTGTCTATGTCTCTGTCTATTTCTTTGTTCTGAAGGCTCTTTGTCCATGGATTCAGATATCCTTCATACAGAACATTACACACTGGGTCTGGGTCTGGGACTGGGTCTGGGACTGTACAATACAATAAAGCAGGCCTGCTCGGGGAGCTACCTTGGGAGGTTTTTGGCTCCATACCTCCTTCCCTCCTGTATCGCTCCTTCCCCTCTTTCCCCTCCCTCCCTCCGCTCCGTTGTTTCTTGTCAGCTGACCGCTGTTCCAGATGCTGGCTCCAGAGATCCGGACAGGAAGAGAAACAGAGGGAGAGAGAGAAAGAGAGAGAGAAGCGAGGGAGAGAGAGAAAGAGAGGGAGAGAGAGAAAGAGAGGTGGAGAGAGAAAGAGAGATAGAGAAGAGAGAGAAAGAGAGGGAGAGGGAGAAAGGGAGAGAGAATGTGGAGAGAGAATATAGAGCTCCACACTCCCTCAGCAAAACAGCTATTTGTCAAAGCCCCTCACCTCCAAACACACACTCACACACACACACACTGAACAATGGCACTCCTCTAGTGAACAAGGACAGACCGTGTCTATGTGTGTGGATGCTTATTTGAGTGGGTTTCTATGTTGTGTGTGTGTATGTTTCTCACTCTGTGTGTGTGTGCATTTGTGTCACTGTGGTGGTGTTGTGTGAGTGTGTGTGTTTCTAGAGATGTGTGTGTGTGTGTTTGTGCTTGTCCGGGAGAAGAGGAGATCAATAAACAGCCGCGAGGCTCAGATTCAGTGCTGATATGTAGCACGATTCTTTATTTGGGTCTTTGCTGGGAGCAAGGCTTTGTTCTCACTCAATGGAAAAGGAAATCAATAGAGGCTTCAGAGGCTGATGATAAATAGTAATGGATCCTGATCCCTTCATCCATCCCTCTCTCTCTTCATCCCTCTCTCTCTATCTGTCTGTCTGGCTCCAGAGAAGACATGTGAGGCACCACTCACCCTGTCATGTACTGGAGAACGAAGGAGTAAAGGACTAATTATGGCTAATGGAGGCAGACACACACACACACACACACACACACGTATAGACGCACACACACACACGCAGGAAGGCAGGCAGGGACCAGGAGACGCACACACGCACAAGCAAACATACACACACACACAGCGCATGGAGCAGTGCAGTGGGAATCAGCTAGCATCGTGACTCAGCAGCATCAGTCAGTCAATCAGAAAGCGGAGGAGGGCTGGCATGCTTCAGTTAAAATACCAGCTCAGCCAACAATAATCTCATTCCAACTCAGTTACACTCACCATGAAATGCCTTATGTATGTCTGAAGCAAACATTTCTCTACATGTCTCAATGTGACAACACAAGACCTCATAGTAACTTAACTCCTCTGGTGAGTTCTCTTTCACTTTGTTCACAACTCTTAACTTACATTATTTCTCCATCCAAAGCATTTAAATCTTTGACAATACAAATACATGAAACAAGAGATACGATTTCCCCTGAAATTAATTGAAAGAAAGACCAAAACAGGATACAAGTACTCACCACTATAATAGAGCCGCGGACAGTCTAACAGAGCCACGAACTGTCCAAGTGTTTCAGAGGAAATTATCTGTAACTGTCCTGCTAACTGTGTGTACCTCTTTCAGAGTATGAGGAACAAGTAGAGTACAGTAGACTAGGCTAGCTACATGCTAGGCTAGGCTAATTCTTCCTTTAACTCAGCCACTCTCTCCCTTTCTCTGTATCTTTAC
Source organism: Oncorhynchus kisutch (assembly GCF_002021735.2). Classification (NCBI taxonomy): domain Eukaryota; kingdom Metazoa; phylum Chordata; class Actinopteri; order Salmoniformes; family Salmonidae; genus Oncorhynchus; species Oncorhynchus kisutch. The sequence goes on along the minus strand of NC_034194.2, from coordinate 26,222,068 downwards.
CCCCACTGTCTGTTTATCTTTTCCTCCCTCTCTCTCTCTCTCTCTCTCTCTCTCTCTCTCTCCCTCTCCCTCTCCCTCTTTCTCTCACAGCTTAAAGCCCAGAGTGGGACGTCCCCTCTCTTCTCCTTTCCTCTCCTCTCCTCTCTTCGAGGTCCGGTCCAGTAAGTGTGACTAGTGTTTTCCTGTTGTAACACAGAAAGAGAGGGCCCCACCTAGAAACTAAAAACTGATCTAGGGCCAGCTCCTCCCACAGCCCAGCTGGCTGCTGTGTGCTAGGAACTGACTGGGGCTGCCTGCCACAAATTCATATTGAGTCATTTGTCTGTCATGGAATCACAACCAAATTACAGGGCTCTTCAAGTTCTTGCTTCCAACTATCCAACTCTCTCTCTCTCGTTCATTTTCTCCCTCTCCTTCTCCCTCTCTCTCTCTTATTCGCTCTCTCCTTTGGCGTTCATTTTTAATAAGGCGCTCATTTTTAAATAGCCCACATTCAGCTAAAAGCAACACTCATTTTAATGAGACACTCAGTGAGGTTAAGGTTTGAATGAGTCACTCAGGGACGTTAAGATTTGAATGAGTCACTCAGGGAGGTTAAGGTTTGAATGAGTCACTCAGTGAGGTTAAGATTTGAATGAGTCTCTCAGTGAGGTTAAGATTTGAATGAGTCACTCAGTGAGGTTAAGTGTTAAATGACTCACTCGGTGAGGTTAAGATTTGAATGAGACACTCAGTGAGGTTAAGATTTGAATGAGTCACTCAGTGAGGTTAAGATTTGAATGAGTCACTCAGTGAGGTTAAGATTTGAATGAGTCATTCAGTGAGGTTAAGGTTTGAATGAGTCACTCAGTGAGGTTAAGGTTTGAATGAGTCACTCAGTGAGGTTAAGGTTTGAATGAGTCACTCAGTGAGGTTAAGATTTGAATGAGTCACTCAGTGAGGTTAAGATTTGAATGAGTCTCTCAGTGAGGTTAAGATTTGAATGAGTCACTCAGTGAGGTTAAGATTTGAATGAGTCACTCAGTGAGGTTAAGATTTGAATGAGTCACTCAGTGAGGTTAAGATTTGAATGAGTCACTCAGTGAGGTTAATGTTTGAATGAGTCACTCAGTGAGGTTAAGATTTGAATGAGTCACTCAGTGAGGTTAAGATTTGAATGGGTCATTCAGTGAGGTTAAGGTTTGAATGAGTCACTCAGTGAGGTTAAGGTTTGAATGAGTCACTCAGTGAGGTTAAGGTTTGAATGAGTCACTCAGTGAGGTTAAGATTTGAATGAGTCACTCAGTGAGGTTAAGATTTGAATGAGTCTCTCAGTGAGGTTAAGGTTTGAATGAGTCACTCAGTGAGGTTAAGGTTTGAATGAGTCACTCAGTGAGGTTAAGGTTTGAATGAGTCTCTCAGTGAGGTTAATGTTTGAATGAGTCACTCAGTGAGGTTAAGGTTTGAATGAGTCACTCAGTGAGGTTAAGGTTTGAATGAGTCACTCAGTGAGGTTAAGATTTGAATGAGTCACTCAGTGAGGTTAAGATTTGAATGAGTCTCTCAGTGAGGTTAAGGTTTGAATGAGTCACTCAGTGAGGTTAAGGTTTGAATGAGTCTCTCAGTGAGGTTAAGGTTTGAATGAGTCACTCAGTGAGGTTAAGGTTTGAATGAGTCACTCAGTGAGGTTAAGATTTGAATGAGTCACTCAGTGAGGTTAAGATTTGAATGAGTCTCTCAGTGAGGTTAAGATTTGAATGAGTCACTCAGTGAGGTTAAGATTTGAATGAGTCACTCAGTGAGGTTAAGATTTGAATGAGTCACTCAGTGAGGTTAAGATTTGAATGAGTCACTCAGTGAGGTTAATGTTTGAATGAGTCACTCAGTGAGGTTAAGATTTGAATGAGTCACTCAGTGAGGTTAAGATTTGAATGAGTCATTCAGTGAGGTTAAGGTTTGAATGAGTCACTCAGTGAGGTTAAGGTTTGAATGAGTCACTCAGTGAGGTTAAGGTTTGAATGAGTCACTCAGTGAGGTTAAGATTTGAATGAGTCACTCAGTGAGGTTAAGATTTGAATGAGTCACTCAGTGAGGTTAAGATTTGAATGAGTCTCTCAGTGAGGTTAAGGTTTGAATGAGTCACTCAGTGAGGTTAAGGTTTGAATGAGTCACTCAGTGAGGTTAAGGTTTGAATGAGTCTCTCAGTGAGGTTAAGGTTTGAATGAGTCACTCAGTGAGGTTAAGGTTTGAATGAGTCACTCAGTGAGGTTAAGATTTGAATGAGTCACTCAGTGAGGTTAAGATTTGAATGAGTCTCTCAGTGAGGTTAAGGTTTGAATGAGTCTCTCAGTGAGGTTAAGGTTTGAATGAGTCACTCAGTGAGGTTAATGTTTGAATGAGTCTCTCAGTGAGGTTAAGATTTGAATGAGTCACTCAGTGAGGTTAAGGTTTGAATGAGTCACTCAGTGAGGTTAAGATTTGAATGAGTCACTCAGTGAGGTTAAGATTTGAATGAGTCTCTCAGTGAGGTTAAGGTTTGAATGAGTCTCTCAGTGAGGTTAAGGTTTGAATGAGTCACTCAGTGAGGTTAAGGTTTGAATGAGTCTCTCAGTGAGGTTAAGGTTTGAATGAGTCACTCAGTGAGGTTAAGGTTTGAATGAGTCACTCAGTGAGGTTAAGATTTGAATGAGTCACTCAGTGAGGTTAAGATTTGAATGAGTCTCTCAGTGAGGTTAAGGTTTGAATGAGTCTCTCAGTGAGGTTAAGGTTTGAATGAGTCTCTCAGTGAGGTTAATGTTTGAATGAGTCTCTCAGTGAGGTTAAGATTTAAATGAGTCACTCAGTGAGGTGAAGGTTTGAATGAGTCACTCAGTGAGGTTAAGGTTTGAATGAGTCTCTCAGTGAGGTTAAGGTTTGAATGAGTCACTCAGTGAGGTTAAGGTTTGAATGAGTCACTCAGTGAGGTTAAGGTTTGAATGAGTCTCTCAGCGAGGTTAAGGTTTGAATGAGTCTCTCAGTGAGGTTAAGGTTTGAATGAGTCACTCAGTGAGGTTAAGGTTTGAATGAGTCTCTCAGTGAGGTTAAGGTTTGTTAAATTGGGAGAGGAAGAAAAAGAAGAAAAAACATCATCCCGTTTTGGAATGATAGAGGGCCTGATGACCCCTTGGGGCCATGGGAGAGAGGGAACGAGAGAAAGACAGACAACGAGAGGGAGGGGGAAGGAGACAGAGGGCAAGGGAGGTCAGACAAAGAGTTAAAACAGGACCTGGAAGTCCCCCCTGTTCTTCTTATGAACCCCCTGGGAGGGAAGGGGCTCCCAGCATCACGCAGACTCACTGACAGTCCTAAGCACCCACAATCCACCACAGCAGTGAGGTCACATGGGATGATTATAGAGACTAGAACTACAGCAGTGAAGTCATATGGCACAGTTATGGAGTTTATAACCAGAGCAGTGATGTCATATAAGAGAGTTGTGGAGACTAGAACCATATCAGTTATGTCATATAGGACAGTTGTGGACACACACCACAACTCTACATAGACACACACCACAACTCTACATAGACACGCACCACAACTCTACATAGACACACACCACAACTCTACATAGACACACACCACAACTCTACATAGACACACACCACAACTCTACTGCTGCATCCTGTTTAGACCTGCTGTCACAACATTTACAAATGGTCAATATGCTGGAAGGAGCTCTAACGGCAAACATTTAACAAAGAAGCACACACACACACACACACACACACACACACACACACACACACACACACACACACACACACACACACACACACACACACACACACACACACACACACACACACACACACACACACATACACACACACACACACACACACACTACTACTGTGGGTAACATATTTGGATTAAGTGGTAGGAAAACAGCATACCTTGTGTGTATGTAAAGCAGATTTAGGACCAGTCAGACCTTTGGTCTATTTGATTAATAACCTTCTGAGGCTATTTCTGATACACTCACACAACCACCCCCAAAACCTCCTCCCAACCGCTCCCAACCTCCCCTCACATGAAGCAGGAATAATCATGATGGCAGTGGTCTTTAGATTCACACATACCTCTATCATAAATAATGAAAGCCTGTCTATCCAGACTCTAATCCAGGAACAGGATATCAATTCAGATGAACTTGAGGTCAAACACACTGATAGGACCTTAATAATAATACACAGTCTGGACTACGATGGTCCCCACACAGGCAGACAAATAAAACATCTCATTATTATCCAGCTTCTCTTCTAAAAGTTCTAAATGTTGGCCTGATACTTCAAAGAATAAACAGAGATAAATACCAGATACCTACTCTTGCTTGACTTGGTCTGCTTGCTTGAATAGGTCAGAGGTCACAGACATGGATTAAGAACTGAGTGAACAGAAGAGTACAACACTGAAATGACCATTCATGTAGAGTATAGCGGAGGAAAAACAGTGACTGGAGCTAACACTACTACCACTAATGCACGTAGAGAATTTAGTGCTAAGCTGTTCAAACCCTATTGTTTTTAAATGAGCACCAAATTGCTAGAACTCTGGGAGATACACGTAATGTGTTTTAAGCATGATTCTGTCTCTCTCTCTCACTGTGTGTGTATGCGTATGTGTGTGCGAGAGAAAGAGAGAGTGTGTTTGTGTGTGACTCTGACCTCATATGGGGAATTGAGAGCCACTAGCCTAATTAAAAACCAAATCAGCTTTCATTTGGGTGCCAAATTGTGACACACCACACTTTCCCTGCCAGGCAACACACTTCTGCATAAATATAAGACTATGTTATCTATGAAGAAATAGGATTCTCTAAATCAAATTAGGGACCTGTTATTCCAAGTATTTAATCGTAAAAAAAAATCGTAATCATCCATCATCACACTCTCTCTCTTCCATAATAGTAGGACTTTAGGTTGGGTTTGACCAGAAACTGCTATAGACACTAATGTCACAAACCCATCAGGTTCTCCACTCAGTCATTCAACAGGTTGGAAATAGGGCACTTGGTTATTTTTAGCACAGAGCACCATACAATCCTCCTGAGGCTAACGATCAGCCAGGGCAGACAAATTAAAACTGATCAACACAAGTACAACTTTCATCGACTAATCTCTCTCTAGCCATCTATGAAGAAACAGTGACAGACAAAGGAGGGAGTGTCTGTCTGTCTGTCTGTCTGTGTGTGTGTGTGTGTGTTTGATTACCCTCATTGACATAAGTGATGGCTTAAGGAGGCTGCAAGTCCAGCTAGCAGGCAGGCAGGCAGGCAGGCACTGAGGCAGACAAGCATGTAGGCAGTGAGGCAGACAGGCAGGCAGGTAGCTAGTTGCTAGAGTAGAGATCTCTCCAGAGTCTATGGGGCCAACATGCTGTCCAGACTGGCCAGTTACCAGAGACTGGTACTGAATACTGATCATTACCACGGAGGCTGACTACCACACACACACACACACACCACACACACACACACACACACACACACACACACACACACACACACACACACACCACACACACACACACACACACACACACACACACACACACACACACACACACACACACACACACACACACACACACGGACATGGTGAGACAGAGACGGGGCTACCCACACCATCTGTTAACTAGGATGGAAAATGAGCAGAGAGAGAGCGCGAGAGAGAAATAAAGAGAGGGGGAGAGGATGTAGGGATGGAGAGAGAGAGAAAAAGACAGAGAGAGATACAGTGTTTTAATTGAGGAAGGGAGGGATGGAAGGGTGAGGGTTAGTGGAAGAGAAAACAGAAACACACAATGATACATACACATACTGTACACATACACATACACATACACATACACATACACATACACATACACATACACATACACATACACATACACACACACACACACATACACATACACATACACATACACATACACATACACATACACAAACACATACACATACACATACACATACACATACACATACACATACACAAACACATACACATACACATACACAAACACAAACTAGAGGTCGACCGATTATGATTTTTCAAAGCCGATACCGATTATTGGAGGACCAAAAAAAGCCGATACCGATTAATCAGGCATTTTATTTATTTATTTGTAATAATTACAACAATACTGAATGAACACTTATTTTAACTTAATATAATACATCAATAAAATCAATTTAGCCTCAAATAAATAATGAAACATGTTCAATTTGGTTTAAATAATGCAAAAACAAGTGTTGGAGAAGAAAGTAAAAGTACAATATATGCCATGTAAGAAAGCTAACGTTTAAGTTCCTTGCTCAGAACATGAGGACATATGAAAGCTGGTGGTTCCTTTTAACATGAGTCTTCAATATTCCCAGGTAAGACGTTTTAGGTTATAGGACTATTTCTCTCTATCCGATTTGTATTTCACATACCTTTGACTATTGGATGTTCTTATAGGCACTTTAGTATTGCCTGTGTAACAGTATAGCTTCCGTCCCTCTCCTCGCTCCTACCTGGGCTCGAACCAGGAACACATCGACAACAGCCACCCTCGAAGCAGCGTTACCCATGCAGAGCAAGGGGAACAACTACTCCAAGTCTCAGAGCAAGTGACGTTTGAAATGCTATTAGCGCGCACCCAGCTAACTAGCTAGCCATTTCACATCGGTTACACCAGCCTAATCTCGGGAGTTGATAGGCTTGAAGTCATAAACAGCGCAATGCTTGAAGCATTGCGAAGAGCTGCTGGCAAAATGCACGAAAGTGCTGTTTGAATGAATGCTTATGAGCCTGCTGGTGCCTACCATCGCTCAGTCAGACTGCTCTATCAAATATCAAATCATAGACTTAATTATAACATAATAACACACAGAAATACGAGCCGTAGGAAACTATCATCTCGAAAACAAAACGTTTATTCATTCAGCGAAATACGGAACCGTATTTTATCCAACGGATGGCATCCATAAGTCTAAATATTCTTGTTACATTGCACAACCTTCAATGTTATGTCATAATTACGTAAAATTCTGGCAAATTAGTTCGCAACGAGCCAGGAGGCCCAAACTGTTGCATATACTCTGACTCTGGGTGCAATGAACGCAAGAGAAGTGACACAATTTCACCTGGTTAATATTGCCTGCTAACCTGGATTTCTTTTCGCTAAATATGCAGGTTTAAAAATATATACTTCTGTGTATTGATTTTAAGAAAGGCATCAATGTTTATGGTTAGGTACATTAGTGCAACGATTGTGCTTTTTTCGCAAATGCGTTTTTGTTAAATCATCCCCCGTTTGGCGAAGTTGGCTGTCTTTGCTAGGAAGAAATAGTCTTCACATAGTTCGCAATGAGCCAGGCGGCCCAAACTGCTGCATATACCCTAACTCTGTTGCAAGAGAAGTGACACCATTTCCCTAGTTAAAAGAAATTCATGTTAGCAGGCAATATTAACTAAATATGCAGGTTTAAAAATATATACTTGAGTATTGATTTTAAGAAAGGCATCCTTTTTCGCGAATGCGCACCACATCGATTATATGCAACGCAGGACACGCTAGATAAACTAGTAATATCATCAACCATGTGTAGTTAACTAGTGATTATGATTGATTGATTGTTTTTATAAGATAAGTTTAATGCTAGCTAGCAACTTATCTTGGCTTCTTACTGCATTCGCGTAACAGGCAGGCTCCTCGTGGAGTGCAATGTAAAGCAGGTGGTTAGAGCGTTGGACTAGTTAACCGTAAGGTTGCAAGATTGAATCCCCGAGCTGACAAGGTGAACATCTGTCGTTCTGCCCCTGAACAAGGCAGTTAACCCACCATTCCTAGGCCGTCATTGAAAATAAGAATGTATTCTTAACTGACTTGCCTAGTTAAATGTGTGTGTAAAAAAATATATTTTAAAAAAATCGGCCAAATCGGTGTCAAATCGATTAATTAGGGCCGATTTCAAGTTTTTATAACAATCGGAAATTGGCCCTAATTAATCGGCCATTCCGATTAATCGGCCGACCTCTAACACAAACCAGGCACACACACGCACACACCCACACACACACACACACACACACACACACACACACACACACACACACACACACACACACACACACACACACACACACACACACATATACAGTCGTGGCCAAAAGTTTTGAGAATGACACAAATATAAATTTTCACAAAGTCTGCTGCCTTCAGTGTCTTTAGATATTTTTGTCAGATGTTACTATGGAATACTGAAGTATAATTACAAGCATTTCATAAGTGTCAAAGGCTTTTATTTACAATTGCATGAAGTTGATGCATAGAGTCAGTATTTGCAGTGTTGACCCTTCTTTTTCAAGACCTCTGCAATCCAACCTGGCATGCTGTCAATTAACTTCTGGGCCATATCCTGACTGATGGCAGCCCATTCTTGCATAATTAATGCTTGGAGTTTGTCAGAATTTGTGGGTTTTTGTTTGTCCACCCACCTCTTGAGGATTGACCACAAGTTCTCAATGGGATTAAGGTCTGGGGAGTTTCCTGGCCATGGACCCAACATATCGATGTTTTGTTCCCCGAGCCACTTAGTTATCACTTTTGCCTTATGACAAGGTACTCCATCATGCTGGAAAAGGCATTGTTCGTCACCTAACTGTTTCTGGATGTTTGGGAGAATTTTCTCTCGAAGGATGTGTTGGTACTATTCTTTATTCATGGCTGTGTTCTTAGGCAAAATTGTGAGTGATCTGAGAATCAACCCCACACATGAATGGTCTCAGGATGCTTTACTGTTGGCATGACACAGGACTGAAGGTAGCGCTCACCTTGTCTTCTCTAGACAAGCTTTTTTCCGGATGCCCCAAAAAATTGGAAAGGGGATTCATCAGAGAAAATGACTTAACCCCATTCCTCAGCAGTTCAATCCCTGTAGCTTTTGCAGAATATCAGTCTGTCCCTGATGTTTTTCCTGGAGAGAAGTGTCTCCTTTGCTGCCCTTCTTGACACCAGGCCATCCTCCAAAAGCCTTTGCCTCACTGTACGTGCAGATGCACTCACACCTGCCTGCTGCCATTCCTGAGCAAGCTCTGTACTGGTGGTGCCCCAATCCCGCAGCTGAATCAACTTTAAGAGACGGTCCTGGCGCTTGCTGGACTTTCTTGGGCACCCTGAAGCCTTCTTCACAACAACTGAACCACTCTACTTGAAGTTCTTGATGATCGGATAAATGGTTGATTTAGGTGCAATCTTACTGGCAGCAATATCCTTGCCTGTGAAGCCCTTTTTGTGCAAAGCAATGATGAAGGCACATGTTTCCTTGCAGGTAACCATGATGGACAAAGGAAGAACAATGATTCCAAGCACCACCCTCCTTTTGAAGCTTCCAGTCTGTTATTCAAACTCAATCAGCATGTCGTCTGGTCCTTTTGTGGCAGGGCTGAAATGCAGTGGAAATGTTTTTGGGGGATTCAGTTCATTTGCATGGCAAAGAGGAACTTTGAAATTAATTGCAATTCATCTGATCACTCTTCATAACATTCTGGAGTATATGCAAATTGACATCATACAAACTGAGGCAGCAGACTTTCTGAAAATTAATATTTGTGTCATTCTCAAAACTTTTGGCCACAACTGTAGACACATACACATTCTTCAGAGCATCAAATTATATCTATAAAGCTTTACTGTGCCTAAAAATGTCCAAAGCGTTCATAAATGATAAACAAGTAGTCGTTAAACCATTACCAGGAACATCATATCTAAAGCAATTTATATGCAAATGTCTGACAAGTGGCAGAGCACAAGGGAATTGGAGAAGAATTAGAGCATGTTCATTGACTCTGACTGACCTCCTTCACTAATATAGACTCTCAGTAATGAGCTACCTTACACACACACACACACACACACACACACACACACACACACACACACACACACACACACACACACACACACACACACACACACACACACACACACACACACACACACACACACACACACACAGGTGAGGTTATCCCAATCCTAACATCAGGGCAGATGCTGGCCAACACTAGATGGCAGCAGAGCGCTGGTCTCCAACACACAGTCCTGTAGGACTGCTGCCTGTGCCTGGGAGTATTGGATCATTGTAATGGGGGAGAACAAAAAGTCATTACAGCATGCTGTTGTGTGTCAGTCTGGACAGGGCTCTAGTCTACCATGCCTGGCCCAGACACGCAGGATCCTCCCAATTTAAACCCACAGAAATGTCCTGAGAAACACACACACACAAAGTATCATGATAGTCTGCACAGACATAGAATAAGAGAGACAACTATGCTTACACATGAGGTTGTTTGTTGGGGTTTGAGTGCCTGAATCTGACCTCATCACTGTACAGATGTAGGATATTCATTTGATCACTATTTTGTTGCTGAGAATATTCCTGAAAAGCAGTTTTAAAAAGTATTCTTAAGTTTGTAATTTCCACTTCGAAATTTCAGATTTGATTTGCCCAAATGAAAATGTATCAACCCCTACAAAAAAGTCCATTAATTATAATCCACATATTAATTAACATTTCCTGTTGCTGCAGGATTATTTTCCCACTGTAGCAAATTGTCTCAAATTAAGATTATACATCTGTATAGGTCTAAACCTTGCTCTGTGGGCATCAATTGGAAGATCCTTCTATGTGGATTCAAATGTGAGGATTTACATACAATTATCCTCCCCTTCCCTTCCCAGACCTCAGTCCTCTGTCACAGGAGCTGGAGTGACATGTCATTAGATCAGTCACAGAAACAGTGGATACTGGGGCATTGTCCACTATCAGAGCTTTAAACCCAACAAATGATACCCTCTCCTCCAGTTTTAAAGTATTTTGCAAGACCAAGGAGCATCAATGGAAAATAATATTTTTCCCATTTCAGTTCTGGCCTTCTGAACCGTGAAAGATAGTGGCAGCTGATTATCTCTGTGACGAGTGTGTAAAACAGGGTCTTAAGATAGAGAGCAGAGAGAAAGGCCTGTCATGAGAAAGCCATGAGAATAAGAGTGGTGGAGAGGTGGTGAGGTGTAAATGAGACAATCAGTCTCCAACTTCCTAACTCTGTGAAAATAGCCAGTCCTCTGTCACAGGAGCTGGAGTGACATGTCATTAGATCAGTCACAGAAACAGTGGATACTGGGGCATTGTCCACTATCAGAGCTTTAAACCCAACAAATGATACCCTCTCCTCCAGTTTTAAAGTATTTTGCAAGACCAAGGAGCATCAATGGAAAATAATATTTTTCCCATTTCAGTTCTGGCCTTCTGAACCGTGAAAGATAGTGGCAGCTGATTATCTCTGTGACGAGTGTGTAAAACAGGGTCTTAAGATAGAGAGCAGAGAGAAAGGCCTGTCATGAGAAAGCCATGAGAATAAGAGTGGTGGAGAGGTGGTGAGGTGTAAATGAGACAATCAGTCTCCAACTTCCTAACTCTGTGAAAATAGCTTCTCTCTCATCCTCAACTGCCCTACTGCTGTGTTCTGTGGTGCCCTGTGCATCTGAGCCCTTCTTTGTGGTAGAAGATATCAAATCACAGGTTTTGGGGCGAGAAAAGCGTCTCCAGGGTCTGCCCAGGCCAGGGTAGAGGGTCCCAGAGCGGAAGATTGCCTGTGATTACTGCCTCTGTTCTGTCAGACTCAGCTCCATTTCTCAGGGATCGTCTGGCCAGCCCTGCTGGAACCCTCCAAGGCTCTATTCATTTAGTGGGGAGAAGTACAGTAGCACAAAGCACTGGGGAGGGAAACCACACATTTAGACTAGTTCACCTTGACATTGCCTGTAGGTTACATCATTTCACACTAAACCAAGAGATTACAATGACATACCCATCTGAAGCAAGCCTCTCTGCTAGAAATACCCGACACAGGGTGAAAGGGAGATAGCTAGAGAGAGTGAGAGAGAGAGGGAGAGAGAAAGAAAGAAAGAAAGAAAGAAAGAAAGAAAGAAAGAAAGAAAGAAAGAAAGAAAGAAAGAAAGAAGAAAGAAAGAAAGAAAGAAAGAAAGAAAGAAAGAAAGAAAGAAAGAAAGAAAGGGAACTGCAGAGTGGTCACTAACTGGCACAGCCACAAAGTAATAAAATCAGATTTTAAACCTAACCCTAACCTTAACCACACTGCTCACCCTAATGCCTAACCTTAACCACACTGCTCACCCTAATGCCTAACCTTAACCACACTGCTCACCCTAATGCCTAACCTTAACCACACTGCTCACCCTAATGCCTAACCTTAACCACACTGCTCACCCTAATGCCTAACCTTAAATTAAGACCAAAAAGCGGTTTCTTTGTTTCATTTTAAAAAACAAACACATAATTGCCATTTGTGACTTTGCACATGGCCATCTAGCAGAAATTGCACAATTCTGCCTCCAGGGCAAGATTCATGACAATAAATGCCAAGTTGCGAGAGGGGGAGAGAGAGGCAGAGAGAGAGGCAGAGAGAGAGGAGGGGAGAAGGAAAGAGTGAAAGAGAGGGGAGAGAGAGCGAGAGAGTGATAGAGGGAGAGAGATGGAGATGGAGAGAGAAAGAGATGGAGATAGGGAGGGAGGGAGGGAGGGAGGGAGGGAGGGAGGGAGGGAGGGAGGGAGGGAGGGAGGGAGGGAGGGAGGGAGGGAGGGAGGGAGGGAGTTTGAAAGAGAGAGAGAGAGGGAGAGGATGAGAGAGAGAATCCCCTGGACTGTAACAGTCACTGTACTAGTTGAAACATTCCATTCTCAAGAACAGAGCATGTGTGTGCCTGTGTCTGTGTGTGTGTGTGTGTGTGTGTATGTGTGCGCGCGTGTGTGTATGTATGCGTGTGTGAGTGTGTGTGTGTGTGCATGACTGGGCAATGTCCACATCCTATTAGTGAGAGGCTGGCTGCATGGCGTCAGCAGCACTGACAGGCCCACTATGACCCAGCCACATGCAGATAAATCGCCCACAGGCACCAGGACCAGCCAAAAACACACACTCAACTACTACACTGGTGAGAGACCTTTGAAGCTGCAACACTTTGTTTCTTTCTGATACCTGGCACATTGTCCAGCTGTAGTAGGTAAAGGCCAAACCCCAAAGCTCAGCTGGCAAGCGAGACTAATCATTCAGTATGTTCACACTGCATCTGGTCAATGATCTAAATCAGCTGACTGCTAGAGCTCTGCAGTCTTTTGGAACCAATTCCAGTCATGAGAGGTGGACTGTGTAATGTTATCAGACCTCACTCTTCTGGGGAAACCACAAGGCTGGTAACATAAACATCATAACAGTAGGGCCAGGAGTTTTTCCTTAGAATGTGGCCTGGCCAGGATAAACTAGCAGTATATCATAGCCCTACCTATGATATGCACATTAGAGTTACAGTCATATGAAGGGGGATCAGGCTGGCACTTGTGTGGTGTTGGCGATTCTCCTCAGTCTCCACTTTGGGTTCATTTAAATACAGTGAGCAATGCTGCTTTGGAATGATGCCAGCTGCCTCTGGCCTCCTGTGTGTAGGCATGCACTCCCTGCTTTAACCCTACGCTGCCCTGAGGGAAGGGAGATGTCTCCATCTCTCCTTTTCGGATCTCTCACTTCCTCTCTCTCTTTGGTCTGTTCTCTGTCTTCCACCCAACTCTTTCTCTCTCAGGGCTGTTTAGGTAGGGTAGGGTGATATTAGCTCATCACTAAGCTAAGGACCCTGGGACTAAACACCTCCCTCTGTAACTGGATCCTGGACTTAGTCCCCTCCTGTATTCCCTGTTCACCCACAACTGCGTGGCCAGGCACGACTCCAACACCAACATTAAGTTTGCTGATGACACAACAGTGGTAGGCCTGATCACCGACAACGATGAGACAGCCTATAGGGAGGAGGTGCCAGGACAACAACCTCTCCCTCAATGTGAGCAAGACAAAGGAGCTGGAAAAGGAAGGCCGAACAGGCCCCCATTAACATTTATGGGGCTGCAGTGGAGCGGGTCCAGAGTTTCAAGTTCCTTAGTGTCCAAATCACCAACAAACTATCATGGTCCAAACACACCAAGACAGTCGTATAGAGGGCAAGACAATGCCTATTCCCCCTCAGGTGAATGAAAAGATTTGGCATGGGTCCTTAGATCCTCAAAAAGTTCTACAGCTGCACCATCGAGAGCATGGTTGCATCACTGCCTGGAATGGCAACTGCTCGGCCTCCGACCGCAAGGTGCTACAGAGGGTAGTTCGTACGGCCCAGTAAATAACTGGGGCCAATCTTCCTGACATCCAGGAACTCTATACCAGGCGGTGTCAGAGGAAGGCCCAAAACAATTGTCAAAGATTCAAGTCACCCAAGTCATAGACTGTTCTCTCTGCTACCGCATGACAAGCGGTACCGGAGTGCCAAGTCTAGGACCAAAAGGCTCCTTAACAGCTTCTACCCCCAAGACATAAGACTGCTGAACAATTCATCAAATGCCCTCCCCCACGGTAAGTTGTACAACAGTTGTAGTTGGAGCACGTGACAAATACAATTTGATTTGACTTTTTATTAGATTTTAGGCAGGCGAGTCGAAGGTTGTGGTCCTTCTGATGTGTGTGAATTACCAGTTGGTCTCTGGGGATTGGAACCCACCCAGCCATGTGTAATTAAAAGAGCATGAAGGCAGATCAAGTGCTTTCCTCAACTCCTAATTCAATGTTCCTGGAGGCTGCTAGAGAATCCACTTGGTGCCTTGTCTGTCCAAGAAGCAGAATAGGAAGATACCTCTATTCTAGGTTTAGACAGATTATCTGCAATTCAATGGTGCCATAGTTGGTGTCCCGGAATAAATGTTTTTGCACCTTATTTTGACGCTGCATTCAACAAAAATCTGAAGATTCAAATCCTTTACCTCTCTCTCTCTCTATCTCTGTCTCACTCAGAGTTTTGGTGGAGGGTGATGTCAGCTGGTTTAATATGCTTTGCTGAGCTCTCTTAGCACACACACACCACCTCACACGCAGACAGACACGATCTCTCTCTCTCTTTTCTCTCTCTTCTCTCTTTTCTCTGTCTCTCCTTCTCCTTCTCCCTCTTTCTCTCACAGCTTACAGCCCACAGTGGGGCGTCCCCTCTCTCTCTCAAGGAGAGTTTCTGTTTAGGGCGATGCAAGCTAATTTAATATGCTTTGCTGAACCTGAGTATTTGTATCAGCTGAATAAAGCAGGGTCGAAAATCAAATTCTAACTTCCTCCCTCTTTCTCCACTCTCATCACAAATTTGATTGTCCTGGGCACACCTACAGTACTTCAGTCACAGTATATTAACAAAACAACACTTACTTCAGTTCACTAAGACTCCAGTACTGCAGAGAGAGCCTGCTGATGAAGGAGTAATCTAGCCTGGAGGTGAGATTCAGTTAAGTTCAGAACACTGCTATAACAAAATCACCAAGCAAAACTCCATACCTCCTTCTGCTCTATACATTAACGTATGAGTACTATGAGTCCCCCCCAAAGGGATCCACACACAGTGAGTAGGAGATTTGCCATGTAGTGTGCATAGTGTGTGTGTGTGTCTGTGTGTAGTCTGTGCATGTCTGTGTGTTGCTGTGACTGCCATGTTGTTCTCTATTAACAGACTGTGACACGATGACTGTGACAAGAAAGTAGGTCCTGAAAACGTATCAAGTGGTTTTTCACTATCCCAGCAGTTCATAACTCACACCAATGTCTTACCACTGGCTATTACTAGTTTACTGGCTCACTACTATTGGTCATTATGCTGTCCTATATTAAAGGTTGTATGCAAACTTGGGAGTGCCGTTGCGTCATCGCTGTCTATTCACTGTGATGAAATCAAATGAGCCTCGTGATTTACCTAAACTCACTTAAAACCTGCTGTTCTCTGTCTCTCACTAGATCTCACATCTAAACTATAGTCTACTAAACCCTATCAAAACTCATTTCCCGTTAGAATGTTTAAAATAATAAAGTGTCTTTTACTTGTACTTTTACTGCGAGAAACTGGTCAAATTAAGATCCAACATCTATATTTTAGTGTGAACTTCTACTATTCACATGCATACATAAACATACAGGTTACCAGTGTCATGACATTGGCCTGGGGGTAGGTTTATGACAGTCATAAATACCTCTTCCCCCTTTTTCCTACCCTACTGATGTTACATTTGAAAACCCCTTGGTTAACATAGAGATTCTGGGAACATCAGAAGATGGGGGGAAATGAACTATTTTCTGGTAATCCGACCAATTGAATATATGCAGTGGTACTTAATGAATATGATGTCAGTTCGGTTGTCATCTGAGACATTCTCATCAATGATAAGATGACATAAACTCTACAGTGTAAAGTCTACACATCAGACTTATCGGATTCACATGGAATTGTTGTTCAATTTAAATGTTTGAATATGAAATTATTCGTGATGGGATGAAATGTGATTTTAGCTTCTAAAATGTGAGAATTGGGTTTTCATGAGTGAATTAGGCCTGACTCAGTGGCCCGCCCACGTGAAGAGTCATAGGTTGTAAACTATGAAACACACCCATTTTCTCCCTTCCTATATAAAGCCTTGACGACAATATAACCTCCTGTTCCGAGGATGTGAGGACGACGGTCCGATGTCAGAATGGTTCAGATAATAACTACAGAACGAAGCCAACATCAGCGTGAGCTTTGGTTGTGAATGGTATGAACTTTGAACTCTTATTCACTACAGAAGTGATACCTCCTAGCCGTTGAGTTAGCAAAAGCCGCTGCAAACGAGGGTTAGGAAGGACCAGACAGAGTATCCCGTCTATCACACAACGACATTACTACAACGTATCCAATTGACCACCAGAGACATTCTTCAAAGGACAAAGGACTCGGTTTGGCAACACGGCCTTCCATCTACCACCAACCTACTGAAGCGCAGCTCAGAGTAAATATTTATTGCATTTTCCTTTTCCAAATGGGCGGTAATTTAGAATGCATAAGATACTGCATTTACGATAGCACAGCTTCACCCTTTGTTCCTCAGTCTTCCCGCTCTTTCACTCAAACCCAGCCCCTTTTCTTTTGTGTTTCCTTTATGACGTCATTTGTAATCAAGTTATGATTAAATATGTTTTTTTTATAAATCTGTGTGATTAGTTAGGTATTTAGTAAATAAATAACTAAACCCAATTTTGCATTGCTGATTCAACTTGTTAGCCAGGGTTCGTGAAGATAACCAAGAATTTACAACTTTCAGATGAGACTGAATTGTCACGACTTCCACCGAAGTGGGCTCCCCTGCCTGTTCGGGCAGCGCCCGGCGGTCGTCGTCACCGGCCTACTAGCCGCCACCCATCCCTTTTTCGTTGTCTGTTTGTTTTGTCTTATTAGTTTCCCCTGTGTCCTGTTGTATGTGCTTAATGGGCTTCCATATTTAAAGTACGTGTACCCACCCTTGTTTTGTGTGGGATTGTATTTATGTTACGTGTGTGCATTAGGTAGAGGTGATATATTTTTGGACCTGGCACCCTGTGGTGTGGGTGGTCCACATTATTGTCCGCGCCCTGTGTTTTGGGCTTGTTAATTTTTGTGCCACATTAAAGTGCACCTTTTCCAGTGGAACTCTCTGCGCCTGATTCCTTCCTCACCCACCTAGTCCCGCGTGACATGAATTAAGGTGACAATTAATATTGTCTGCTATTGATGTAAAATATTACTAGGTCTTTAAGAGTTTATTCGGAAGATAACAGCTCTATAAATATTATTTTGTGGAGCCCCGACTCTCTAGTTAATTACATTTACATGATTAGCTCAATCAGGTAATATTAATTACGGATACATTAATTTATAGAATAGCATGTCATATCACTTAATCCGGCATAGCCAAAGACACGACGCCACTATGTTGTAAAAGACTGGAGAATTTACTCGTGATTGCATGGCTGATAGGTGCTATTGTTGGACTGTCCACTGTCATTACCATCACTCTGAATGGTCCACTCAGTGGCTCACAGCTGCCATGATTACAGCTAAGTACAGTCCATTGTTGGAGGAATGGAAACATTTTCAGGTTTAAGACCAATCACACATTTTTCTTTGTGTGACACATGGGTCCTGTATAAGGTCCAGTTTATCAACATGTTGAAATGTTGATTTTGATGGGCTCTGTTGTGAGATTAATCAAAATATTTTTTTTGTAACTTGGTACTTTAATGTATTTATATCCACATACATCTCAGGTTATTGTATTTGTCAAGGGGGTCATCTTGTGGATGTATCATCAATCTATATACAGGACACTAATGCAGTGGTTGTTTAAAATAATCAATGTAAAGTATACTGCCTTGGTGATAAACAAACCCCTATACCCCTCAAAATCAAGTCTGGACCTCAAAGCCAGTTTCAAAGCGTTTTTTTCATTGCATTTAATCAGGGACTGATTTAGACCTGGGACACCAAGTGCACCAGGTGGGTTCAATTAATTATCAGGTAGAACAGAGAACCAGCAGGCTCCAGACCTTGTAGGGTAAAAATGGAATGCTCCTGCCCTATACGTTACTGGAGGCTGGGCGCTGCCCTTGAGGGAGTGTGGCAGAGTGTGTTTGGTAAATCACAGCATAAAACTGCTGCAGCTGTGATAGCCAAGGCAGGTCACAGACCCCATTACGGCGACAGGCTCCAATCCTGTCCAATTCCAAAAGAGAGGAGCCACAGCCCAGCAGGGGTTAGGAATCTAAAACACAGGAATCTAAATGGTCAGATCTGAGACGGAGAGAGAGAGAGAGGACAGTGACATGTAACATGCAGTAGCCAATGCGTTTCTACATCTGCATTGCTCTTCTGGGTTTTAGGCTGGGTATTCGTAAAGAACTTTGTGACAACTGATGATGTAAAAAGGGCTTTATAAAATAAATTTCATTGATTGATTTACATTTCATAAAGTGTGGAGAGGGTGAGTGATAGCGTGGCTTGAGGAAGCAGGAAATATATTGTTTTCATGCATTGCATACACACACCCACACACATCTTGGCTACACATGCACACACACACACACACACACACCCACACACATCTTGGCTACACACACACACACACACACACACACACACACACACACACACACACACACACACACACACACACACACACGCACACACACACGCACACACGCACCCACACACACACGCAGAGCTGACATGTGTGTCTTGGCACACTCAAGCAGGCTTACAGACACATACGCACACAACCCTTACACACAGACACACACACAACCACACCTACAGCGTGAGACCAGTGACAGCAAGACCACAGGTGAAGGCCTTTCTGATGAAATATAAATGTGTGATGCCATCCCATCTCTGCGCTCCAGTGTCTAGTCTCCAGTCTGCAGCAGCAGCACAGCAGTTCTACTTGGCTGGGTTTAATTACAGATGGAGGGATAATCCAGAGGGAGCAGCCGGGCACGGGGCCGAGGCCGGCAGGGAGTGGGAGCCCGGAACGCCCGGAACGCCGTGTGTCGGAGCGCTGGGAATCGCCCACCTGGAATGCTGTGAGAGAAAAAGAGGGAGCGTTTCGCTGCGGAGTTGGCACGGGAGGTGCATTCCCTGCATTCGCTCTGAGAGGTGATTGATGGGCCTGTCGTGGAGCTAGACTGAACCCTGGAGGCCTCCTTTAACATCTGAGCCGGCTTCCAGACAGGCTGAGGGATGTAGGCCTTTCATACCTAAAGGTCTCTGCCACCTCCATCGCTCCTGCCGCCACCACAATGCAACCAGGCCTATTCCCTCTGAAAAGCCTTGCCACAGACTGACATGTCAGGCAGAAATGTATCAATTCTGTTATGGTGAGAAGCCTCATTTTTCACAGTCGCCTTTTCCAAAGGTTTTCAGATGGTTTCCAGGCTAATTGAGGAGAAATGGATCGTCTCGTGGCTCTGTGGGCGGATGTGCGTGTGTTATAACGAGCCCCCCAGCAACCCAGTGGCCCAGAAATTCCAATTAATAAAGATTAGCCCTCTTTCTGCAGACCTCATTCCTCTTTTAATTAAAAGAAGAAGATACAAAATTGGCCATGGCATGTATCAGAAAATATCCCGAGGAATTCTGACACAAAAGTTATTCTCGGCTCCATAGATGAAAGGGCTGGCTAATACATATTTAATGCCAATGGGAAACCATTTGGATTGGTTTTGCATACTGGGAGGATTGGGAATGCAGCTCGGAGAATACTCTGACTGGGACACTGCTCTCGGCTAAATGAGTGGGCAAACTAAGCACTGTGCACTGTGTGTGTTTCCCTGCTGTGCTACGCTTTTATCCATTGGGACTGGGTCCTGCTGCGCAATCATGCTCAGCGAAGCTCTTCCCTTGCGGGTGCTTCTCTCCTCCACACACACACACACACGTACAGACACACACACACCTGACTGGAACAACAGGGACAGTCACCTGCTGAAGCTTTCGTCTTAAACACAACCTCAGGACACCTGATAAGCATACAAAACACCATAGAACAAAACATACAAAATGAACACAGCATACAGCGCAATAGGACAGTATTCAGATCCCTTCCTTTTTTCCACATTTTGTTACGTTACAACAACTCTAAAATGGATTCCCAAAATGTTTTTCTTCATCCATTTACACAAAATACCTCATAATGACAAAGCGAAAACAGGTTCAACTTGATAAAAAATCTATAAAAATGAAATATCTTATTTACATAATTACAGTATTCAGATCCTTTGTTATGAGACTCAAAATTGAGTTCAGGTGCATCCTGCTTCCATTGATCATGCTTGAGATGTTTCTACAACTTGATTGGAGTCCACCTGTGGAAAATGTAATAGATTGGACATGATTTGGAAAGGCAAACACCTGTCTATATAAGGTCCCACAGTTGACAGTGCATGTCATAGCAAAAACCAAGCATTGAGGTCGAAGACATTGTCCATGGAGCTCCAAGACAAGACTGTGCCGAGGCACAGATCTGGGGAAGGGTACCAAAAAATGTCTGCAGCATTGAAGGTCCCCAAGAACACAGTGGTCTCCATTATTCTGAAATGCAAGAATTTTGGAACCACCAAGACTCTTCCTAGAGCTGGCCGCCCAGCCAAACTGAGCAATAGGGGGAGAAGGGCCTTGGTCAGGGAGATGAATAAGAACCCAATGGTCACTCTGACAGATCTCCAGAGTTCCTCTGTGGAGATGGGAGAACCTTTCAGAAGGACAACCATCTCTGCAGCACCCTGTCAATTAGGCCTTTATGGTAGAGTGGCCAGACAGAAGCCACTCCTCAGTAAAAGGCACATGAAAGCCCGCTTGGAGTTTGCCAAAAGGTACCTAAAGGACTCTCAGACCATGAGAAACAAGATTCTCTGTTCTAACGAAAGCAAGATTGAACTATTTGGCCTGAATGCCAAGCGTCACATCTGGGGGAAACATTTGCAAAAATTTATTGCAAGGTTTTTGCTTTTTCATGATGGGGTTTTGTGTGTAGATTGATGAGAGAAAAAAACCGATTTAATCCATTTTAGAATAAGGCTATATGGTAACAAAATGTGGAAATGTCAAGAACATTTTCATAATGCACTGTATCTGGCTTATTGGGCCATGCTACAGCAAAAAATGAATATTAAAAGCACACAATTAATTTACTGGCTGGCTCACTGTTTCAGATGAAATCTCATTAGGCTAAATGAACATGTAGCAGAGCAAACAAACATGTTGTTTTCTTCTGTTTCTCTATTTGTGCCACAGATTCAGCTGGAGCGTCTATAGCGGCTCACAGACGCCACTGGAGCAAGTTACCTCAGGATGCGAATGTAGTCTGGGCAGGCTGGCGCTCTGAGTCACACGGCTAGGAGACACAAACACGCACAGAGGTCATTCAGTTTACTGAAATCATGAAAACATGTTCTATGGAGATTCCTCTGAGCTGACGCAGGCCTAAAAGGCTCTGTACTGTAATTGTTCAGGCTAGTACTTTGTTGCTCCCCCTGATCCTAGATCTGTTCATGTTGGCCACACCTAAAGGTATGGGTCCAGACCAGCCACCTGGGCATACACACAGCATACTCCAACACAATCCATTTGAATTTAATAACTTTTTGACTGCTTCCCTTTTGATTTAAACAAATCCTTCCATACATGTTTGCCCATGGTAGAAGTGGTCGGAAAGTGACTTTGTGGACCTGAATGCCAACACATTAGAGGTAGAGGTGCTTAAAGTTGATACATTTTGCATACCCCGTCATACCATATTTTTTGTTCCCCCGGGCCGCCAATTCCAAATATTTTGAGAACATCATTTGAAGAGTCACCTGAAGTGTTAGAACAGGTATTCCCAATACGTGTAACACATACCCCAGTTATTAGGGGGCAAAGTATTGATACGTTTTTTGAATTGAGAGACAAGCTTAAAGTTTTTTTTACTGACCATAATTTCTTACTGACCGCTTGCTTGATGATGAGTTTCTCACACGACTGGCCTATCTGAGGGATGTTTTTTTCTCACCTGAATGATCTGAATCTAGCATTACAGGGACTCTCCACAACTATATTCAATGTGCGGGACAAAACTGAGGCTATGATTAAGAAGTTGGAGCTCGTCTCTGTCTGCATTAACAAGGACAACACACAGGTCTTCCCATCATTGTGTCACGACTTCCGCCGAAGTTGGCTCTCCTGCCTATTCGGGCGGTGCTCGGCGGTCGTCGTCACCGTCCTACTAGCCACTACCGATCCCTTTTTCGTTTGTCTGTTGGTTTTGTCTTATTAGTTTCACCTGTGTGTATTTTAGTTTATTAACGTCCTTATATGTGGTAGGTTGTCCCGCCCTTGTTTTGTGCGGGATTGTTTTTGTATTCGTGTCAGTAGGTGTAGCACTTGTGTTTTATTCTCCGGTCTATTTTTATCCTGTGTTGGATTATTCACCCTGTGTGTTGGGTTGACCGTGTTTTTGTGCGCCGGAGAATAAACTGTTCGAATCACTGAAACCTGCTCTCTGCGCCTGATTCCACCCACCTTGATAAAACGTGACACATTGTATGATTTTTTGTGTGCAAATAAACTCAATCTTACGGACAATGTCAAATGGGATATAGCGAAGCACCTGAGTGAGTTGGGTGCGCAATTACGCATGTACCTCCCGAAATGGATGACAAAGAACTGGATTAGTTATCCCTTTCATGCCCTGCCTCCAGTCCACTTACCGATATCTGAACAAGAGAGCCTCATCGAAATTGCAACAAGTGGTTCTGTGAAAATTTTATCAGAAGCCGCTGACAGATTTCTGGATTGGGCTGCACATATTATTAGTAGATTTTGATAGAAAACACTCTGAAGTTTCAAAAACTGTGAATGATGTCTGTGAGTATAACAAAACTCATATGGCAGGCGAAAACCTGAGAAAAATCCAACCAGGAAGTGGGAAATCTGAGGTTAGTAGGTTTTTAAGTCTTTGCCTATTCAATTTACAGTGTAAATGGGGTCATATTGCACTTCCTAAAAAAAACTTTACGGAAAAGGCATAATCTGAGAACGGCGCTCAGTACCCAAAACAGCCAGAGGAATAGCCACCATTTTGGAATCAACAAAGTTAGAAACGACACCATAAATATTCACTTACTTTTGATGATCTTCATCAGAAGGCACTCCCAGGAATCCCAGTTCAACAATAAATGACTGATTTGTTCCATAAAGTTACACCATTTATGTCCAAATAGCCTCTTGTTGTTAGCATGTTCAGCCCAGCAATCCATCTTCATGAGGCGCGAGCATTTCATCCAGACAAAAACGAAAAGTTCAATTACAGTCCTTTAGAAACATGTCAAACGATGTATGGAATCAATTGTTAAGATGTTTTTAACATAAAACATCAATAATGTTCCAACCGGAGAATTCCTTTGTCTTCAGAAAAATGGAACGCGAGGTAACTCTGTCGGGATCGCGTGTCATGAGACCAAAGCTCTCTGCCAGACCATGGACTCAAAGAGGTCTCTCAAGCTTTGAAAAACTACAAACCTCAGATTTCCCACTTCCTAGTTGGATTTGTCTCAGGTTTCCGCCTGCCATATGAGTTCTGTTATACTCACAGACATCATTCAAACAGTTTTAGAAACTTCAGAGTGTTTTCTATCCAATACTAAAAATAATATGCATATATTAGCATCTGGGACAGAGTAGGAGGCAGTTCACTCTGGGCACGCTATTTATCCAAAAGTGAAAATGCTGCCCCCTATCCCAAAAAGGTTTTAAGGAGAAGTATATCTTAAATTCTATGCATAACACTTGTATTTTTTTATCAAAGTTTATGATGAGTATTTCTGTAAATTGATGTGGCTCTCTGCAAATTCACCGGATGTTTTCGAGGCACAACATTACTGAACATAACGCGCCAATGTAAACTGAGATTTTTGGATATAAATATGAACTTTATCGAACAAAACATACATGTATTGTGTAACATTAAGTCCTATGAGCCATCTGATGAAGATCATCAAAGGTTAGTGATTAATATTATCTCTATTTCTGCTTTTTGTGACTCCTCTCTTTGGCTGGAAAATGGCTGTATGTTTTTCTGTGACTAGGCGCTGACCTAACATAATCATATGGTGTGCTTTCGCTGTAAAGCCTTTTTCAAATTGAACACAATGGCTAGATTAGCAAGAAGTTCAACTTTAATTTGGTGTATTGCACTTGTGAATATATTAAAGTTAAATATTTCTAAAACATATTTTTGAATTTCGCGCTCTACCATTTCAGCGGATGTTGTCGAGGGGTTCAGACACTGATGCCCTTTGCAACCACGTACCTATGTGAGACTCGATTCTCAGCCCTCACTAGCATGAAAACTAAATACAGGCACAGACTGTGTGTGGAAAATGATTTAAGACTGAGACTCTCTCCAACACAACCCAACATTGCAGAGTTATGTGCATCCTTTCAAGCACACCCTTCTCATTAACCTGTGGTGAGTTATTCACACCCTTCTCATTAACCTGTGGTGAGTTATTCACACCATTCTCATTAACCTGTGGTGAGTTATTCACACCCTTCTCATTAACCTGTGGTGAGTTATTCACACCCTTCTCATTAACCTGTGGTGAGTTATTCACACCCTTCTCATTAACCTGTGGTGAGTTATTCACAATTATCAAATAAGGTTTTATATGTAAGATGGCTAATTAAAGAGCAAAATGATTGATTATTATTATACTATTATTTGTGTCTTGGTCCTATAAGAGCTCTTTGTCACTTCCCACGAGCCGGGTTGTGACAAAAACTCACACTCATTATTATGTTTAATAAATGTATCGTATAGTGTGTGTGTGTGTGGCAAAAAACAACATTTGAGAGTGCGCTGATCCTGGTGCTAGAGGGGGTACATAGCTGTAAGTTGAATGTTTGAAGGGGTACGGGACTATAAAAAGCTTGGGAAACACTGCGTTAGAGGAATGGGAAGCACTGCGTTAGAGGAATGGGAGACAGAGGAATCCAGCAGTGCTGAGGCAGAGGGCTCGTAATGAGGACGACTGGCTACTATTCTGAACTTTGTGTGGTGAGCTTTCTGGCGACCAGAGCTGCTGAGGCGTCACTCAAGTAGATGCTACACCGAGTGGAAGAGGAGAAGTCCAGTGGCTATAAGATTTAGCCTGGTTCCCAGACTTGCCCTTTACAAGATCATCAGCAGACTTCATCACCATCATCTACCATCCTCTTTCTAGCTCCCTTCGCTCAAGCCATGAACTGACCATCTCTATTTCCAGAGGATGCAGCTTTCAAAGACTTGGCCTCAAATGGTTGACCTGTCATGTAATATTGCTTTTTTTGTTTGCTCTTTCAGTGCTTTGAGATTCAATGAAAAGCGCTATAGACATGTAATAAATGATGATGATGATTATTATTATACCATGAGACCTCTATGTCTTCGTCACTGGAAAAGATAAACGGTTGAGTTTTATTTTAATAAAAGCTTACAAACAGGGTTGTCAAACTATTTTATAATTTCTTGAACACCTTTAACCTTTAACTAAATGATCTAAAACATGTAAACTCATATTTCGTTTCATATTCGCATATGTTGTAGCTTATTTTGTAAGCCTATTTTTACCTCATCTGAGGTTTGTGTTGTGCCTGCCATCTGTTAAAACAACATGCTCTTGAATGCAGGGTGGATGTAATTTCAATCATAGAAATATAATTAATATAATGGACCTGTTCCTTCAGACCACAGCAATTTAACCTCTAATTATTACCATAAAGATGGCCGCCGGTCCACCCACCGCCGAATGTCAGCTTAAATGGTCACGTCTATTCTATTATCTATATTTCTATGATTTTAATAGGTTTCCTATGGAGGATTGACATTATAATTTAAAACAACATATATTCCTATTCAAGTCAATATTCTCTGATGTGTGGACCTACAGCCATCTTTGTGGTACCATTTGAAAGTTTATATTTTTAATGAATTCCTATTTTAGTTCCTATTTTATTGTATTCCTATTTATCAGCCAAAACATGACACCCACCCTGCATTCTTGAGGAGTTTACACGTTTTTATAGAATTTAGGTTCATGGTAAAACAAATACATGTTTTATTAACTGCAGTGGGCTAAATCAGGGTCACACAGGGTTTATTGGTAGTCTTAAACAAATCTACCTTGAAACAAAAGTTTACACCTCACACACATGGTTATGGGCTTAATAAAAATATATAGAGTTGAAAAGTATTCCATTTTGAGTTTGCATCCCAATATTACACAATATATACTGTATACTGAACCAAAATATGACTGCAACATGTAAAGTGTTGGTCCCATGTTTCATGAGCCCAGAAATGTTCCATATGCACAAAAAGCTTATTTCTCTCAAATTGTATATACAAATTTGTTTATGTCCCTGTTAGTGAGCATTTCTCCTTTGCCAAGATAATCCCTCCACCTGATAGTTGTGGCATATCAAGAAGCTAATTAAACAGCATGATCATTACACGGGTGCACCTTGTGCTGGGGGACAATAAAAGGCCACTCTAAAATGTGCAGTTTTGTCACACAACACAATGCCACAGATGTCTCAAGTTTTGAGGGAGCGTGCAATTGGAATGCTGACAGCAAGAATCTCTAGCAGAGCTGTTGCCAGAGAATTTAATGTTAATTTCTCTACCATAAGCCACCTGGACGTAATTTGGCATTACGTCCAACCGGGCTAAAAACCACACGCCAGTCCAGGACCTCCACATCTGGTATCTTCACCTGTCTGAGACCAGCCACCCGCACAGCTGATGAAACAGAGGATTATTTCTGTAATAAACCCCTTCCGTGTGGAAAAAATCATTCTGATTGGCTGGGCCTGGCTCCCAGTTGGCTGGGCCTGGGAGGGGATAGGCCCACCCACCTGCGCCCACTGCCCAGTCTTGTGAAATACATAGATTAGGGCCTAATTCATTTATTTCAGTTTCCGTACATACAATCTTGAAATTGGTGATTGTTGCATTTATATTTTTGTTCAGTATACATCACAGAAGACTGAAATATAACAAAACCGTTTGACATAGAAACACCTGATTTTCAGCGGGTTTTTAAAAATAATGTTTATTAATATGAATAACATTCCACCCATGAGGCCACTAGAGGGCGATTTGGTCTTTTGACTGCAGAAAATTGCAAACATTTGCTTTTGCAAGAATGATAAAATACTGTAGTTTGACAACCCTGTTTGTAAGCTTTTACATGATATCAATCTCAACTGTTCATCTTTTCCAGTGATGTAGACATGGATGTCTCATGATATGGTGGGGTATGCAAAATAGGTCAACTTTGAGCACCTCTATCCACCGAATGTTTTGGCATTCAGGTCCAAAAAGTCACTTTCTGAGCCCTTCTACAACGGGCAAATATGGATGAAAGGTTTGGTTCAAATAAAAAAATGGGTGCTGTCAAAAAGCGACTGAATTCTAATGGATTTACCCTCCAGCAAAATCCAGCACAGTCCACCCCAACACAGCACAGCAGAGCATAGCACCTATGGGGAGGAATCGAACAGAAAGACACTTGCTCAATGAAGGAGAAGCATAGCAGGAGGCTGGTTGTCATGGCGTTGTGTGTGAGGCTGGTGTGTGTGTGTGTTCCAAGTGTTAAAAACAGCTGAGGAAGTGGTGATATCAAATGTTGGTTATCTATAGCAGTGCTTCCCAAACTGTGGGGCACGTGAGGGTTGGCACAGGGGAAACAGGGGGGGGGGGTCAACTATCCCATGTCAGCTAATGTTTTTTCTGCCCATAGATTTTGTTGTACTGTTTGAGTCACTCAAATATCACTTGAATACACATTAGACACGGCAAAATGTATAGAATTGCAAGAAAATGGGTTTTAAAACTGCAACATTTTCTCTGCCCCCCATGAAAAATTGTGTAGAATTGTAGAAAAAAGCTTCAAACCTGCAAAATGTTCTCTCCGCCAAGAAGACGGGTGCAAACAGTATGATGTTCCCCAAAGCTGGAAGGGGGGCCTGAGTGAAAAAGGTTGCGGACCCCTGATCCATAGCATGGTTATCGATAGCATGCCAGCACACAGACACACTCTCACAAACCTGTTCCAAATCCATGCAATCACCTTTCTATTCCTGAATGATGTTGTTTTTATCATCCTCACACCAGTGTATCAAAAGAGAACCATACTGTGTATAATACAGTCTATTAAAAACAGATGGATTCCCATCAGATGAACGTTTATTGCCTGTCCTCTTATGCCCGGCCATGATGCACCTGCATGGGGCTTCTCTGGCCGTCTCTTCCCCTCCCCACCCCTGGGAATGTTGGGAAAGAGGACTTGGACTTGATCTGTAAAGCCAGGGGATAACATCTGTGGAATAATGGTTGGATGTGTGTGACTGAAAGGAGAGCAAACGGTGCTAACTAACCCTTGGAGAGCTTAGCTAACTCCATTTCAAACACTGAGTGGTCTACAGGGATCATTTTGTTGTCTTTCAGGTGATGAAACTGAAACTAAAAGGCTCTGTTTCAATAAATTAGAGGATGTGTTTCTCTGTTTGATTAAAAGTGGGGAAACAAGATGTTTTCTCAGAGTACACATCATTGTTCCATTGACACTGGCCTTTGGCTGTTTGTCTGAACAGAGACAATAGGGGAATCAAGAGCTCTGTGAATTAGTCATCTAGGAATGCTGCATAAGAGATGAAGATAATGCTAAGCATTGGAGAAGATACCTAGCATTGAGGGTGTGAAAAGTTTAAAAAACAATGCATAGTTGTGGCTGCCGTTCACTAGAGGAATGGTGGATTGGACTGAGACCTAATTCCCATCTTGAATTTGCAAAAGGAGACCCAGTATTTGCTTTTAATTATTCAACAATAGAAAGTCATTAAGACTGTAAATATTATGACCTCATTTAGGATTCATTAATGTGAAGAGCTGGATGTGAATGACAGGAACAGACAGATATGAAAAGGGGAATAATATTCCTTCTGTCTGCAGCATCAGAGGCACCACAGCTGCTCTGAGCAACAACAATAAACCACAACAAAACATGCAATATGTATTTTCCCCCTTTGTATTCAAGTATGTATCACCTTTTAGGAGTTGAAAGGGAGTGTATTGCATTAATCTTTTGTCTTCTAGAATAGCCAGACAAAATCCAAAACATCCCAAAGGCACAATTACAATAACAAACAATATGCTTGCACTGTTGAAAAAAGGGACAAACCACTTCTGCAGTGTGTGTGTATCAAATCAAATCCAAGTTTATTTATCACGTGCGCCGAATACAACAGGTGTAAACCTTACAGTGAAATGCTTACTTACAGGCTCTGTAAGTCGGGCCAATTGAGGTTGTATGTACATGAATGTATAGTTAAAGTGACTATGCATACAAGACAAACAGCAAGTAGCAGCAGCGTAAAAGAGGGGTTTGGGGGAGGGGGGGGGGGGCATACAATGCAAATAGTCCGGGTAACCATCAGGAGTCTTATGGTTTGGGGGTAAAAACTGTTGAGAAGCTTTTTTGTCCTAGACTTAGCACTCTGGTACCGCATGCCATGCAGTGTGTGTCATGTGTGTGTGTTGTGTGTGTGTGTGTGTGTATGTGCGTGTGTGTGTGTGTGTGCATGCTTGCATGTGTATGTGTATGTATGCCAAAACATTAGCAATCTCGCTGATTGTATGTGTCTGGGTAGTAATGGGCCACAGTGGTGCAGTAGTGGTAAAGCAGCCTTGCTGGCACTGAGGGGCCCTGTCTTATATGCTAGCTCTGGTCTGGACTGAGGGACCACAGAGGAATAGTGTCTTATATGCTAGCTCTGGTCTGGACTGAGGGACCACAGAAGAATACTGTCTCATATGCTAGCTCTGGACTGGACTGAGGGACCACAGAGGGAGACTACTGATGGACACAGCAGGAACAGCTGCTACCTGACAACACCATCAGTCATGACTACAGATCCTGGCTCAGAACACACCTACGCACACACATGCCCACACACACAGGCAAGCTTACACACCTCATGACTCAATGCTCTGACGGATGGACATGTATTATGGAAGATGACTGACAGCTGATGTACAGGAGTCTTGTCCATTCACTAACACACAGGAGAGATTAGAGTGGTGGATCACCAAGCGGTGATGACGGACAACAACCTAACCTACTGTAAATTATGATTCATATCTAACAGATGATTCATATCTAACAGATGATTCATATCTAATAGATGATTCATATCTAACAGATGCTTCATATCTAACAGATTATTCATATCTAACAGATGCTTCATATCTAACAGATGCTTCATATCTAACAGATGATTCATATCTAACAGATGATTCATATCTAATAGATGCTTCATATCTAACAGATGATTCATATCTAATAGATGCTTCATATCTAACAGATGATTCATACCTAACAGATTATTCATATCTAACAGATGCTTCATATCTAACAGATGCTTCATATCTAACAGATGATTCATATCTAACAGATTATTCATATTTAACAGATGCTTCATATCCAACAGATGCTTCATATCCAACAGATGCTTTATATCTAATAGATGCTTCATATCTAACAGATGATTCATATCTAACATTACTGAGAATATAACAACCAATAGACGACTGAGTGAATAGAGACCCTCCAAGACTCTATCCTCAACCAGACACCAGTAATAAAGAGATCAGACTGATGGCCATGCTACAGTACCATGCTGTAGTCATTTGTCATGCCAATATCACCAGACACTGCATGGCTTCCTAATGTGTCCAACATGTTGGCTTCATGGCTGGCTGAACAATGATTAATACTGAACCCTAGCTGATGACTGGCTGAATAATGGGAATAATTGTTTTGAGTAGCCAATTATTGGTTGGTTAAGATGTCAGTCAGTCAGTCACAGTGTCAGTTAGTTCACACAGCCAGTTCCATTGATATGGAAGGCCCATGTCTGTCTGAGCGTGAGGCCTTGGATGGAAATGTCAAATGTCAATGCAGACGTCTGGTATAACTAAACTCTGCCGACAGACAGGGAAGCCAGGACTAGAGGGTGGGACAGGAGACATAGAGGAGGAGGTGGAGGGAGAAAGAGGTAAGAGGGATTAGTGGGAGGCAGAGAGAGGAGGAGGGGGAGGGAGGGAGGAGGAATGATGAGTGGGAGGAAAGAGAGGACGAGTCTTCACCCATGGCTCATATCTTAAAACCCTTCTCCTGCTGTCCTAAAATAAAACATCATTTTATCCACCTCTCCTAAATCTGGCAGCCACGCCCTCTCTCCCAGACAAGTGGTCTAATGTAATGTCACCTCCCTTAGGGCTGATGCAACCCTCTGCTTTCTGTCAGAGGCTAGCAGAATATCTTACGGCTGATACCTCTATCAAAGCTCCTGAATAAAGACTGTTCTGTGGATAGTATTTCAGCTGAGCCAAAGTATACAGAGCCTAGTATCCTTCTAGACCTAGACCGACTGAGTAAAATATACATGGCATTTTGAAGACACTTTTTTCAAAGTGACTAAAAGTCATGCACGGATTTTAGGTATGGGTGTCTCCGGGAATCAAACCCACAACCCTGGTAGTGTAAGTGCAATGCTCTACCAACTGAGCCATACAGGAGAAGGAGGTATAGAGAAGACACACCCCAGAGAGTAGACCTAGGGGTCACAAACATAAATGCTATGGAGTAATCTAAGGTTGATCATTAATAATGTTACCGGACATTCCTGGGCTTAGATAAGTGTGAGGAGGTGGTTCTGGTGATAACCAATCCAGACCAATTTCCTCTCTCCAACCAGGCTACAAGGCTGTCAGCTCTGCTCTCTAGTCACCTTTCACACAACCAGTGCTTGATTTTGGCGGGAGCTCACCGGCAGCTGAGTACTAGCACCACAAATGTTCTACTGCTTGTGCTCCTGCTTAAATCGATGTTCTACTGCTTGAGCTCCTGCCTAAATCAATGTTCTACTGTTTGAGCTCCTGCCTAATCAATGTTCTACTGCTTGAGCTCCTGCCTAAATCAATGTTCTACTGCTTGAGCTCCTGCCTAAATCAATGTTCTACTGCTTGAGCTCCTGCCTAAATCAATGTTCTACTGTTTGAGCTCCTGCCTAATCAATGTTCTACTGCTTGAGCTCCTGCCTAAATCAATGTTCTACTGCTTGAGCTCCTGCCTAAATCAATGTTCTACTGCTTGAGCTCCTGCCTAAATCAATGTTCTACTGTTTGAGCTCCTGCCTAATCAATGTTCTACTGCTTGAGCTCCTGCCTAAATCAATGTTCTACTGCTTGAGCTCCTGCCTAAATCAATGTTCTACTGTTTGAGCTCCTGCCTAAATCAATGTTCTACTGCTTGAGCTCCTGCCTAAATCAATGTTCTACTGCTTGAGCTCCTGCCTAAATCAATGTTCTACTGCTTGAGCTCCTGCCTAAATCAATGTTCTACTGCTTGAGCTCCTGCCTAAATCAATGTTCTACTGTTTGAGCTCCTGCCTAAATCAATGTTCTACTGCTTGAGAATATCAGCTCAAAAGTATTGTGGAGCTCCTGCATTTAAATATAAACAGAACCGCCATCCAAAATGAGTACCACCTATTTCAGTTCAAGTCAAGCACGGCATACAATCACGAACATTGTGACAAAGAGGGTTTTGTTTAACTTAATGTGATTCTTTACACAGTGCATGGACAACATCACTCTAATAAAATGCTCCTGTATTTTATGTTGATTCAAATGCTTTTGCCTTTTTTCTCTCCTTAAAGTTTTCCTCTGCAAAATGAGAGCATGGGTATGTGTACATCTGACCTAAGATCAGTTAGAACAGACACTTCTCCACAGAGGTGAGACGAGGTCTCTCTTCCAGCACTGTTCCCAGGAAAGTATGAGCCGCATCATCACCATGGTAATTAAAACTTGTTCCATTCCTCAGCCATGCAGCGTTGCAAGCTAAAGAGCATTCACTTGAGCAGAAAATGGAAGATTAAAAGGGAAATCATTATGCTCATAAATAAATAATATGCCTTGACTCTGGGAGAGAGATATGGTGTGTGTGTGTGTGTGTGTGTGTGTGTGTGTGTGTGTGTGTGTGTGTGTGTGTGTGTGTGTGTGTGTGTGTGTGTGTGTGTGTGTGTGTGTGTGTGTGTGTGTGTGTGTGTGTGTGTGTGTGTGTGTGTGTGCGTGTGCTTAAGCTGAGTGTACTCCAGGGAGTCGGGCTGTGTTATTGCTGTAAGTCATCTCATGTGGAATTGAATATTAATGAAGCTCTCCGTTGCCCCCAATACAAAGCAAGACCCATCTAAACAGACTCAAACTCAGTCCGTTATATTTACGAACCTAAAAATATAACACATTGCTGTAATACATTAATGAGAACCAGCATTTGGCATTTACTACAGAGATATTCAGCCCCTATTATTGTTGTACCATACTGTACACTGATTCAGTCCATAATAATACATTAATAAAACCAAACATAACTGCAATGCTGTAGGACACAGATAGTGAGCAGCATTTACCACACACACACAATTTACGCCTTGGAGATAAGGCATTGAGCTGAATACATGGTCTTTTGTACAGGCTTGAATGACTGTTTCTGAGGGCCATCCAGCCTTTCTCCACATTCAATACAGCCACACTGAATGGCCCCGCAATTACCCGGAAATAACCTTCTTGATTGATATATCAATTAGACAATGCCATTCTCATGTGTTATCTAGTCCTTGCACTTTTCCTCCCTACATCCCTCTTCCCTTTATCTCCCCCCTCCATCTCTCAAAAGCCACTCAGGGTGTCTTTTCACGGCTTCTTTTAGAGCATCTGCATGTCTCTCATTGTCTTGACTCCCTCTTTCATTCCTCCTCTTTTCCCCTCTCTCCTTTATTGATTCCTATCTGTTTAATCAGAGTACCAGACAGAGACATGACATAAGGAAAGTGTAAAGGAGCCATGTTGATCCACAAGCTGATGTCTGCCTGTCATCCAGAGCATAGTACAAAGATCTTCGGTGGTCCAACATAACTCACAAACGTATGTGTAGAACCCAACCAGGTTCATGGAGGTAAGCAGCCAGGGAGACAAATAAAGACAGTGAGAATAGAATAGAAAAAGTCTATTGGCGGCTCTTACCTGAGGATGGAGGAGACGAAGAATCCACAGAGGTAGGATCCATGGACAATGCAGAGAGAGAGAGAGAGAGAGAGAGAGAGAGAGAGAGAGAGAGAGAGAGAGAGAGAGAGAGAGAGAGAGAGAGAGAGAGGTTATTTTATGTATTCACTGTGGCACTGAATTGACTTTCCTTGAAATCATTTACCAGTTTACATTTCCATTTAGACAATTAACAAATCATTATCATTAAAGTGCACAATTAAGACAGTGTTTTGGCATCTCTGATGCTCACTGCAGAGTATAACCAGCTAATGGTTCATGTGATTGCTAATTGATTTAAGTTAATTCCAGCAATTACTCTGATGTAAGGTGTGTTACAAGCAGAGCAGTGTGTTTGTGTGTGTGTCCAACAGATCAGTTGTGCTGCAAATCTGTGTTCATAAACAAACAATTGACTAACACACAGTGTACCACCATAACACTGTACATCTGTAGCAACTGGGTCATTGAACAGCTTTTATATTTCTTCTTCTTAATTAGCGTTGTGTAGATCACTATAACCATTTAACACACTGGGTGGTTCAAGTACAGTTATATGAGTCAGAGAGAACAAGTCATGTTCTGTTAAATACTTCATGACACATGTCTGTCTTTACTTTGGAAAACAAACACCACATACACTGTCTGACACACACACTCTGTCTGACACACACAATCTGTCTGACACACACTGTCTGATACACACAATCTGTCTGACACACACTATCTGATACACACACTCTGTCTGATACACTCTCAGTCTGATACACACTCTGTCTGATACACACACTCAGTCTGATACACACACTCATTCTGATACACACTCTGTCCGATACACACACTCAGTCTGATACACACACTCAGTCTGATACACACTCTCTCTGATACACACTCTGTCCGATACACACTCTGTCCGATACACACACTCTGTCCGATACACACACTCTGTCCGATACACACACTCTGTCCGATACACACTCAGTCTGATACACACACTCAGTCTGATACACACACTCAGTCTGATACACACACTCAGTCTGATACACACTCAGTCTGATACACACACTCTGTCTGATACACACTCAGTCTGATACACACTCAGTCTGATACACACTCAGTCTGATACACACTCAGTCTGATACACACACAATCTGTATACTTGTACAACCCCACAACAGATCTCTCTCTAAGCTACAAGAGAGAATACACGATGAGGAAAACAGAATAAGCCATTCTGGTGCTGTCATTGTATAGAGGCTCCTATAAATCCTCCTCTGAATGGGGGCCCTGGAGGCCCTCACAACCAGAGAACAGAGAATAAATTCAGCAGCATTAAGATACAGGATCAAGTGCTGGGGTCAACTGTTTCAGCTTGTTCATCCAACGAGGGTGCTCAGACCTGTCAGCCCAGCCGCCGAGTTAAAGTCTGACCCAGCCCAACGCCCCCGATACGACAGGGAGCCAGTGAGCACCCTGGGTAATGCACAGGACTCACACCGTCCATCCATCCGTCATTATAATAATATTCCTATTTAAATGCATGGACTCACTGCTACTTTGCTGCCGCAAGCCTCTTGTGTGGAGTGGGGTTCCTATTTAGACAGATGTGCAGATTCTTCTGCATAAATTCAGCACAGGTCACAATGTCACTGGTCTGTGAGGGGTTTTGAGGGTAATTTAGTTCACATGTGTAAGTAGATGTGCTGGTCTGCCTGTCTCTGCAGTCTGAAGTCATTTTAAATGTTGCTCTGCTAACAAAGCCTGCAGAGTTGGAAACATCCTCTTTGAAGAACGACACATTTCAATATGTTATGGACACTCTTATTTATCACTGTAACACATAAGGATAACCCCTTTATGTGGAAAAATAGTCCCTTTTCCAAAAGCCAGCCTGCAAAGTCTTGAATAGATAGAATTTCCCATAGGTATGATGTGAATTTCCCATATGTATGATGTGAATTTCCCATAGGTATGATATGAATTTCCCATAGGTATGATGTGAATTTCCCATAAGTATGATGTGAATTTCCCATAGGTATGATGTGAATTTCCCATAGGTATGATGTGAATTTCCCATAGGTATGATATGAATTTGGGAAAAATGTATACATTTCACACAGCCTTTCTCTGTATTGTTGAGTTTCATTTCTGCAGAGAAGTGATGTATTCGGCTGGTTCCATGGCTGAAATGCTGCCCTGAGCGCAACACAGCCAACTGTGTTTTAAGTTCAAGCCTTCTATCAGAGGGGATTTCTTTAATGTCTTCTACAGCTGTGGATGCCTTTCTGGCAGACTGCTGAGGAAGGGAGTGACAGCGAACTGTGATGCTGAATAACATCCATATTAAACAAGGAACCTTTTCATGACGAATCCAAACTTTGACATGAAGTATACTGATAAAACCCTCAAAGTATGGCTCTTGTCCATACTATTGTGGCAATTGATGTGTTGAAGGGCCACACATGTACACAGGGGCCACTGTTGACTGTTCAGTGAGCTGTTGAAAATAAGGGATGCGCTAGGCTGGGTAGTGAGCCCACTACCTCTAACCTTATAACTAAAATACCCATATGCTTCCATTAAAGAGAACAGGAAATCCATGAGATCAGCCAAACCCACCCCAAAACAAGGAGGCACCATAGTGTACCTCCATGCACTAATGCATTATTCATCTCCATGTCTGTTTGAAACATTGACACGATGCGGAAGAGGGGTTGTGTGCTCCATTGTGTGGTGTATTCTGTGCGGTCCATACTGTAATTAGCAGTACAGTACCAGTAATACGCCTGCTGTGAGGTCCAGGTCTGTTGGTCTCCTTCTCCACAGGTTCTAATGGAGCTGTTCCAGTCAGGGACCAGGAAGGAAAGATGATCAGTTCAGAGGGAAGCTCCACCCCTCCAGACCTCCCTCCCTCCCTAAAACCATCACATGATTGTCAGCGTGTGGAAAATATTTGGCATTCACATTCAGTGTTGTTGAGACCTCTCTGTTTTCTCCATGCAGTACTATCTCATTCTATCACACAGCCAGTCAAGAGGCAGAGTGGAGCTGATGGAGAAACAGCAGGGAAGAGACGGGCAGGCATTTAATTAAAGCTGCCACTATCAGCTCTGTCACCGGTCATAAAAGGCCCTTCTCTGAAGAGGAACAGTTATTTACACCTGATCTGTTGGCTCCACGTGGAGGTGTATAAGATATGCACAATCACACAGGAGAACATCCCCTGGCTGGTAACGGCGTGATGAAAAGGGGGAATGGGGGAAAGGTCTCTCTCTCTCTTTCTCTCTCTGTGCCCTATGTGTCTGAAAGAGAGGGAATGAGTTATGCATAATCTTGCTACCATTAAACTGTGTTTCCACGGCCTCTGATATTCCCCACAGTCCAAATATCACAGAACACCAGGAGGAAATGTGTCCCAGCTCTGCCCAGCCCAAGCCCCTGAAGGGAAGGGGAAGGGGTGGAGGCACTCTGCCACAGAGGCACTGCTGGGTATCTCTCACCTCTGACCCCTGGGTGTGACAGAGAAAGTGGTGACCATATGGCAGCGCTAGCAGGGAGGTGATGTCTGCCTGAGAGAGATAGGGAGAAGGAGAGAGAGAGGGAGAGAGCGAGAGAGAGAGAAAGAGAGAGAGAGAAAGAGAAAGAGAAAGAGAGAGAGAGAGAGAGAGAGAGAGAGAGAGAGAGAGAGAGAGAGAGAGAGAGAGAAAGAGAGAGAGAAAGAGAGAGAGAAAGAGAGAGAAAGAGAGAGAGAGAGAGAGAGAGAGAGAGAGAGAGAGAGAGAGAGAGAGAGAGAGAGAGAGAAGTGAAGTGCCAGCCTGAGCCCCATGGAAGCACCCTCCATGCCCAGGGTCACACTGGGCCCAGCACGGCCCCTGTAAGGTGATGGAGTGGGCAGGGTTGCCATGAGAGGACGAAGGGAGGGAGTGGGGTGGTATCGGCCCGGAGCAGAGCGAGGAGGCTGGAACAGCCAAAGTGACCTTCACACCTCAGTACTATACACATCAGGGGGACATATTACTGTACAGAATGTGTTTTAAACTGAGCCAAGGAAAAGGGAAGTTTTCTGTCTGTGTGATCCCATTAAGGTTATAATCCCATCCTCCCTCCTCTGTCCTTCCAGCTCTCTTCGTTGTCCACCGCTCCATTTGGTTTGGATTTTTTTTTTAAATGCCCTCAATGTTCTACGGATATTAAATGTGTCTCTGTAATCTCTGTTGTCATGCTTATTGACTTGTTCAGAAGGGACTCCTGACGGTTTCATATTGTTCGAAAGCACCTCACAAAAACAATCACACACAGCTAGTCTGCCATTACAGTTACAGTTACACATCCTAACCATGTCCTGAGAACAAACACATCAGTCAAACTACCTCTCTGTATTCCCTGCCTGGGGCTGTGTGATAAATCCTAGTCAGTGGGATGCTCTGAGGGGAGACAGGGCCCATCATGTTTAGTCTGTAGCAATGACAGATCAAAGAGCAGGTGCAGGCCCATATATCAGGACACTATCTGCACAGAGCTGCTGCCCAGCTAACTTACATTAGACACACACTGCACTGGCTGTACAGACACACAGGCAGGACTGCACACACACGTGCACGCACACACACATTCGAGCACACGCTCACGTTTACCCGGGGTGTGTCTAGAGAACATACCAGGCATCAGCCTCTATCATCGCAGCTTTGATCACAAGAGTTCTCATCTGTCTCCGTATGGAAAAGTCACCAAACTATCTTCAAACTAGCCTCTGCACAAAAACAGTATTTGATTAGACAGACACTACAAGCAGTTTCTAAGTTAGAGGCTAAAGAGAGAGCACAGTGGCACAAGTTCCCAGAAAGTTTCCATGTAGACATTGAATCAGGATAACTCTCCCTAATGACCAGTAGTATAACTTACTGCTTCAGCTGAAACAGATATATTAACTAACTCTCCCTAATGACCAGTAGTATAACTTACTGCTTCAGCTGAAACAGATATATTAACTACCTCTCCCTAATGACCAGTAGTATAACTTACTGCTGCAGCTGAAACAGATATATTAACTACCTCTCCCTAATGACCAGTAGTATAACTTACTGCTTCAGCTGAAACAGATATATTAACTACCTCTCCCTAATGACCAGTAGTATAACTTACTGCTTCAGCTGAAACAGATATATTAACTACCTCTCCCTAATGACCAGTAGTATAACTTACTGCTGCAGCTGAAACAGATATATTAACTACCTCTCCCTAATGACCAGTAGTATAACTTACTGCTTCAGCTGAAACAGATATATTAACTACCTCTCCCTAATGACCAGTAGTATAACTTACTGCTTCAGCTGAAACAGATATATTAACTACCTCTCCCTAATGACCAGTAGTATAACTTACTGCTGCAGCTGAAACAGATATATTAACTACCTCTCCCTAATGACCAGTAGTATAACTTACTGCTTCAGCTGAAACAGATATATTAACTACCTCTCCCTAATGACCAGTGATCACTAGTATAACTTACTGCTGCAGCTGAAACAGATATATTAACTACCTCTCCCTAATGACCAGTGATCACTAGTATAACTTACTGCTGCAGCTGAAACAGATATATTAACTACCTCTCCCTAATGACCAGTGATCACTAGTATAACTTACTGCTGCAGCTGAAACAGATATATTAACTACCTCTCCCTAATGACCAGTGATCACTAGTATAACTTACTGCTGCAGCTGAAACAGATATATTAACTACCTCTCCCTAATGACCAGTGATCACTAGTATAACTTACTGCTGCAGCTGAAACAGATATCATGGGTATACGTGAATGTAATACAGGCATGTGAGGATGGGGTATTTCTGATGATACCTGAGTATGTTGATGAATCAGAGACAAAGCATTGAAACCTGGCAGCTGAAGAGGTCTAATGATAACCTGTTAGACAGCTGACACAGACATGCAGACACACACACGCACACACACAGACAGATACACAAACACATAAACAGACACACCGACAGACAGACTCTCCTCCGTGCTACACGCCTGTGGCCTCAGCCTGCATCA
This sequence comes from Oncorhynchus kisutch, assembly GCF_002021735.2. Taxonomy (NCBI): domain Eukaryota; kingdom Metazoa; phylum Chordata; class Actinopteri; order Salmoniformes; family Salmonidae; genus Oncorhynchus; species Oncorhynchus kisutch. The sequence continues at coordinate 26,181,391 of NC_034194.2, read as the reverse complement.
CACACATGCACGCATACGCACACCGTGCATTGGAAACACTTCAGTTAAACATCAAAAGAGATGATCGATGACACCTACCTACCAGGAATGCCAGTTAGTCAACTCTTCTGAACTCGTGTGAGAATGACAACATTCCATCACGATCGGTTATCATATCAAACAGTAAATAAATAGATTGGATCAAAACCTTGAAGGCGTAGTAATAACACCTCCAGATAAGGTATTTAATTACATTTGGGAAGGGGATTCATCATTCTGTCAGAGTGGGTTAGGCAGGGTACGAGGTGCAGTGAAGACTACAGGTATTTTGTTCAGGCATCCATGTTCCAAGAGGAACCATAAGAACAAGCTTGGATACAGTTCCTATTCTGAGAATGTACACAGCCAGAACGGCCTCAGGTTCCCATCAGTCTGACTTAACTCAAGACACAGATAAGGAACAAGAACGCTGGAGCTGAAGGAAACCAAGTGAGGCAGGAGTTGTTTTGGTGAAAGAGTAGATGTTCGGCTAATATTTCTCTTCGCAGTAGCTTTTGAGTTTGGATAGAGAGAGGATTACTTCACCCATTCCATTTTTTTGGCACAATCCAAAACTATAGCAGAGGTGACAAATACGGGACCGTGACCATTCTGTGGTAGCTTAATATTCCTTTGTTCTTCAGATTGCAGTGTGCACTGTTAATCAAATATATTAGTGTACTGCGTGGGTATTTGTGAGGGAATTATTAAGATGCTTTCTGGCTGTGATTAAGTATACCATCCACTTGTTTAATACAGAAATCAATAAACTTCCTTTTCAATTAATATTCAACACACACACACACACACACCCACACACACACACACACACACACACACACACACACACACACACACACAGAGAGAAGGAACAGAAAATCAGTGTCGTGTTTGTGGCATTGGACAGACTCAATAGCTTAATGAATAGGGGGATGTGGAGGGCAGACATGGTGACATGTTGTATCTAGGACAGAACAGGGACCCAGGGGTTCATCCAGGTCCATAGTACAGCTCAATCCCCACCACAACCCCTCTCAGTCACTGTCATTACAAAGGCACCCCACAGATTTCTCCTACTGTGTTGGCTGGTGTTACCCGTGCTATAGGCCTGTGCTGTTGTTCAACATGGATACTACATTTCTTTGGATTAGAACTAGCTATAATGTAAATGTGAATGATTGTTAAGTTACTTTATATGACCATGTCCATGTGAAGCAGTGGAGTGATATGGGGGGGAATGCTCTGATTGTTTCAGTTAGGTGTGCGTGTGTGTGTGTGTGTGTGTGTGTGTGTGTGTGTGTGTGTGTGTGTGTGTGTGTGTGTGTGTGTGTGTGTGTGTGTGTGTGTGTGTGTGTGTGTGTGTGTGTGTGTGTGTGTGTGTGTGTGTGTGGACGTGTTTAACTATTCTTGTGGGGACTAGGACAAACTAGTAAAAATAAATCCATTATTTATTTTAGACAGGTCTAAACAAACATGATATGAAGAAAATGTAGTCTATTTCAGAAGAAAAGAGTAGCGTACTTTGAGTTATTAATGTAACTTTAGTTGTTCTACAAACGTTGTGCTATATGTTTTGATTTTTGACACATTGTAAGGCTGCATGATGAGACTGTAATGATGATTTGAAAAAAGTAACTTGAAAGGCATGAGCTCTGCTTTGTTTTTTGAGCAGGCTGTACACACTCCAACAGTCTCTCATTCACAATTTGACAAGCACTTGATAATGCCTCGAATTTCACGACGGCATCCCCTTTGTGGTCATAATGCACCCTACAAAAGCCATGCCTTTTGCAGGTCAGTGTGCTGCGTTGTGCCCTTCTCCCTGAGTGTGCTGCGCAATCCGAAGCACCTCTCACTCACAAGGCTCTCCATCACATGATTGGGTATTTCTCAAAGGCTACAAGTGAAGACAGACACAATGGGGACGCAACTGCGCGCATCCTTATCCAATTCCGAAGTGCATACTGAAGATATTGGAAGAACTGTCCATATTTACTTTTCATCAGCCAACAAGATGAGTAGACCTAACGAACAGAAAAAGCACTAGCCAATCTACTACCCCCCATAGTTTTTTATGCAGGGTGACGCAACAGGTTAGAACGTTTAGCTTAAAATGTTGATAGACTATTAGGCTATTTCTTCACATTATAAACACAGCGATGAGCACACTGCAGTAGGCTATAAGCATGAATATTCCATTAGCAGGAAAACACCACTATCAGTCACCGCAAATGTGATTTATTATAAAGGTGCATTTGTAGGTTGAAAATGTACTTCCCCAAACTTGAAACTCACATGCTGTGTATGTATGTCAGTTAGGCTTTACACCCCTTGTAAAACAAAGGGGTGAAGAAGTTATTAGGCCACTTTAGTTGTAATACAAACCTTATCAAAACTTATAGGCCTATGGGCAAGGCTACATGTGTGGCTATGATTTAAAAAATTCAAGGCAGTTTCTTATGCTGGGCATCATTTACAAATGATAATATAAAATTCACAAGTGATAGGCTAATATTGTCACCCATCAGACTATTCTTGATTTTTGTCATTACATTAGTGATGCACCGATATGACATTTTTTTTTAGAGGGAAAAAATACGTATAATCTATATATTTAAATAGCGAATGGAGGACGCTTTTCCTGTGGTTCATTTTCATGCCAGCCAGGGAGGCTGTACACCTGTGGTGAAGATAAACAATATGCTTAATATTAGGAAAGTTGAGAAATAAATATAGTAGGTCTAGTCTATAGCAAGCTGATGGGATCCTCCTCTTTTTAGTAGAGGCCATAACTCTGTTTTCTCGCCAATTGCATAGCCTATAGAAATGTTGCGCAACATTTCCTCATGGTCTCTCATGAAGTGTTTGGTTAGATTTTCGACACATTTGTATTGATGTCAGAGTTATTAGAGGGACAATAGAGTGCTGAGTACTAGGCAGTTAGCAAGCTTGGTAGGCTACTAATGACCATCAGCAGCATCAGAGCTTGGAGAAGCCTAATTACCATGACTAAACGGTCACGTGGAATTTTAATGCCTTCATGACTCGTGTCCCCACAAGGTCAAATGCTATTTCTAGGGGATTTAGGGTTAAGGTTAGAATTAGGTTTAGGGTTAGGAGCTAGGGTTAGGTTTTAGAAAAATAGCATTTGACCTTGTGGGAGAGGGAGAGAGAGGGAGAGAGGGAGGGAGAGACGGAGAGAGGTAGAGAGGGAGGTAGAGAGGGAGAGAGGGAGAGGGAGAGAGAGAGAGAGAGAGAGAGGGAGAGAGGGAGAGAGAGAGAGTAAACAGCTGTGAAAATAAATCTCAGATATCTTTAATAAGAGTTGATATTACTGGCTGTGACCTCAGTCTGCAACCTCAGGGCCTGGGCCTATTGTGATTGGCTATTGCTTGTTTACACACAGCTCCATGGTTATTACTGAGGCCCCCCATCAGGCCCAGCAGGACACCAATGCATTGTGGGACACAGCGGTGGAGCTATCTAACTGGATGAGGGGCGAGGAGGCAGAGGAAGACAGGAGATACAAAAAGAAGGGATAAAAAAGTCTCTCCTGCTGGGAAGCAGCACCTCTCTGCTCTCTCTCTCAATTCAATTCAAACCATTTCAAGGGGCTTTATTGGCATGGGAAACATATGTTTGCCAAAGCAAATGAAATGCATAAACAAAAGTGAAATAAATGATAAAAAGTGAACAGTAAATATTACCCTCACACAAGTTCCAAATGAATAAGGACATATATTTCAAATGTCATATTATGTCTATATACAGTGTTGTAACGATGCGCAAACTGTTAAGGAAAATAAATATGGATTTTATTTACAATGGTGTTTGTTGTTCACTGGTTGCCCTTGTGTCAACAGGTCACAAATCTTGCTGCTGTGATTGCATGCTGTGGTATTACACCCAATAGATATGGGAGTTTATCAAAATGTGATTTTTTTTAAAATTCTTTGTCGGTCTGTGTAATCTGAGGGAAATATGTGTGTCTAATATGGTCATACATTTGTCAGAATGTTAGGAAGTGCAGCTCAGTTTTCACCACATTTTGTGGGCAGTGTGCACATAGCCTGTCTTCTCTTGAGAGCCAGGTCTGCCTACGGCGGCCTTTCTCAATAGCAAGGCTATGCTCACTGAGTCTGTAGGTTGTGGGTCAGTCACAATGGTCAGGTATTCTGCCACTGTGTACTCTCTGTTTAGGGCCAAAAAGCATTCTAGTTTGCTCAGTTTTTTTGTTAATTCTTTCCAATGTGTCAAGTAATTATCCTTTTGTTTTCTCATGATATGGTTGGGTCTAATTGTGTTGCTGTCCTGGGGCTCTGTGGGGTCTGTTTGTGAACAGAGACCCAGAACCAGCTTGCTTAGGGGACTTATTTCCAGGTTTATCTCTCTGTAGGTGATGGCTTTGTTATGGAAGGTTTGGGAATCGCTTCCTTTTAGGTGGTTGTAGAATTTAACATCTCTTTTCTGGATTTTGATAATTAGCGGGTATCGGACTAATTCTGCTCTGCATGCATTAGTTGGTGTTTTATGTTGTACACAGAGGATATTTTTGCTGTTTTTGTTGTTTTTCCCATTTTGTGAATTCTTGGTTGGTGATCGGACCCCTGAACTCGCAACCACAAATGGCAATGGGTTCTATAACTGATTCAAGTATTTTTAGCCAGATCTTAATTGGTATGTCAAATGTCATGTTCTTTTTCACTGCATAGAAGGCCCTTCTTGCCTTGTCTCTCAGATCGTTCACAGCTTTGTGGAAGTTACCTGTGGTGCTGATGTTTAGGCAGAGGTATGTATAGTTTTTGTGTGCTCTAGGGCAACAGTGTCTAGATGGAATTTGTATTAGTGGTCCTGGCAACTGGACCTTTGATGGAACACCATTATTTTTGTCTTACTGAGATTTACTGTCAGTGCCCAGGTCTGACAGAATCTGTGCAGAAGATCTAAGTGCTGTTGTAAGCTCTCCTTGGTTGGGGACAGAAGCACCAGATCATCAGGAAACAGTAGACATTTGACTTCAGATTCTTGTAGGGTGAGGTCGGGTGCTGGAGACTGTGTCCTTGCCAATTATTGATATATATGTTGAAGAGGGTGGGGCTTAAGCTGCATCCCTGTCTCACCCCACGGCCCTGTGGAAAGAAATGTGTGGTTTTTTTTTGCCAATTTTAACCTCACACTTGTTGTTTGTGTGTAGCAGACCCTCATGCAGACCCTCAACAAAGCATGAGAATACTTTGCCGTTGTTTTGGTTTGTTTGCTTGTCAATTAGGGTGTGCAGGGTGAATATGTGGTCTGTCGTACAGTAATTTGGTTAAAAGCCAATTTGACATTTGCTCAGTACATTGTTTTCACTGAGGAAATGTACAAGTCTTCTGTTAATGATAATGCAGAAGATTATCCAAAGGTTGCTGTTGACATATCCCACGGTAGTAACTGTGGTAAAATTTGTCTCCACTTTTGAGGATTGGGGTTATCAGTCCTTGGTTCCAAATATTGGGGAAGATGCCAGAGCTGAGGATGATGTTAAAGAGTTTAAGCATAGTTGATGCCATTGCCACCACAGGCCTTTTTGGGTTGGAGGGTTTGTGTTTTGTCCTGTAGTTCCTTTAATATAATTGGAGAATCCAGTGGGTTCTGGTCTTTAATGGTTGATTCTAAGATTTGTAATTGATCACGTAATTGTTTTTACTGTTTGTTCTTTTTATAGAGCCAAAAAGATTGGAGAAGTGGTTTATCCACATATCTCCGCATTTGTTTAGTGTGTTCCAATTTTCCCTGAAGTGGTTAGATTCTATGGATTCTTCAATTACGTCGAACTGATTTCTGATGTGTTGTTCCTCCTTTTTCCGTAGTGTATTTCTGTATTGTTTTAGTGTTTCACCATAGTGAAGGCGTAGACTCAGGCTTTCTGGGTTCTCTATGTTTTTTGGTTGGATAGGTATCTCAATTTCTTTCTTAGGTTGTTTTGTCATAGTTCTGTCTGTCTCTCTCTTTCCCTCAAAGTGTACTTTCTGATTAAGGTTCCTAGTCCAGCACCAACAAACTGACCCATATAATATTCAACACTCTCCTTCCCAGAGAGAGTACCATAGTTAATTAACAAAGCTCATTCTCCTCACCGATTTTCTTCACTAAGTTAAAACCCCTCTGCTCAAAGCATAGCCCCTGTCACAAAGCCTAACCACAGCTTCTGCACACACCAAAGAACTTCAATGGGACAGCGTTCTGACTGATCTCTTCTAATTCTGTTTCTGTTTCATCTGCAGATAACATGGCGCTGCACATGAACTATTCTGTACCTCATCCAAAATATCGTTGAGCTGATGCAAATTCATAAAAATCTATCTCAAATCATGGTGTTCTTGATGAATATTTTATCTTCATCTTAATCATCAAGGGGGAATATTCAGGATTATTTTTTGTTTTAGTTAAAAGTTCTGACTCTAAAGCACTTTTGGGTAGATCCTAAAGAGGATAGGCTACATAGTAAAGATATCAAAATACTGCAAAATAAATGCATAATTAAAAAGAAAGAAAAAATCATTGAAATGTCCTTAACATCAAAGGATGTTTTAGAACTGTTAGAAATATTGTGTAGCAAGCTTGAACACTGGGGGACAGGAAGCCTAGTGGATACGAGTGTTGGGCTAGTAACTGAAAGGTTGCTGGTTCAAATCCCGAGCCCAAAAGGTGAAAAGTCTGCCGATGGGCTCTTGAGGCAAGGTACTTAACAGTGATTTCTCTGGGTAAAAGTGTCTACTTCTAAACAATGTAAATGTAATGAGTGTTATAAGCTAGTTTTAGGTCAAAACATACTTTTGACTTACTTACTTACTTAACCTTACTTACTTACTTAACCTTACTTACTTACTTAACCTCTCTCCTCAAACAATAGCATGGTATTTTTTAACTGTAATAGCTCCAGTATGTTCCTCTTCTTATCTCGAGGAACATAGGGTAGTAAAGTTTTCCAACGTTGCCTGTCTTGGGCTGCTTGTTTATGCGTCAAGCCATGACAAGCGGATCTAGTAAAGGTTTCTGTAGCAAGCCCTGTTTTATGTGTTGTGGGAGTTAGCCCCACGCACAACCACTAACCTGGAGGACCAGGGGACATTTAGCACCAACTGTTATCTGGTGCATGACACTGGAATTTACTTTCTTATAGGAAACAAGCCTCATATACCCTCAATATTTGAATAAAAATAACACCACCTTGTTATCTTGTCCCAATTATGTCGTAGTAATTATAGCATTAGAGCATATCCTACAGGGTCATTACATTGTAAATGTAGGATGTCTTCATTAGCGATTCAAGATGATTATGCGCCAGTGATTCCAATAAAGGTTACACACAGTAACACACAGTAACACACACACAGTACCACACAGCACCACACAGCACCACACACACAGTACCACACAGTACCAGACAGTACCACACAGTACCACACACACAGTACCACACAGCACCACACAGCACCACACACACAGTACCACACAGTACTAGACAGTACCACACAGTACCACACACACAGTACCACACAGCACCACACAGTACCACACACACAGTACCACACACACAGTACCACACAGTATCACACACACAGTACCACACACACAGTACCACACACACAGTACCACACAGCACCACACATTACCATACACACAGTACCACACACACAGTACCACACAGCACCACACAGTGCCACACAAACAGTACCACACACACAGTACCACACAGTATCACACACACAGTACCACACACACAGTACACAGCACTACACAGTGCCACACACACAGTACCACACACACAGTACCACACAGTATCACACACACAGTACCACACACACAGTAACACACAGTACCACACACAGTAACACACACACAGTACCACACAGTACCACACACACAGTACCATACACACAGTAACACACAGTACCACACAGTACCACACAGCACCACACAGTGCCACACACACAGTACCACACACACAGTACCACACAGTACCACACCCACAGTACCACACACACACACACACAGTAACATACACACAGTAACACACACACAGTAACACACAGTACCACACACACAGTACCACACAGTACCACACAGTATCACACAGTACCACACACACAGTACCACACAGTACCACACACACAGTACCACACAGTATCACACAGTACCACACAGTACCACACAGTATCACACAGTATCACACTGTATCAAGTATAAGAACATAAAAGGCTGGGTATCATCATGTCCATAAACAGACTAACCATATCAAAGACAAACACTGCAGAGAAGAAAATGTTTTTAATGTGAAATAAGGCTTTGATCCCAACCGGATCAGGACCAACGGGTAACATTCCAGAGGTATTCCGAGGATTAATCATGCATTCCACTCACTGTGCTCTCTGCATCACGCTTCTCTACCACTCTGCCATTCCCAGGAGTGTCATTCTCCTCATTATTCTCATCAAGGTGTCTTCCCTAGAACATTGACTTAGCCTGTGAAGTATTTATGGCAATAGTTGTTGTAACCACCAAAATACAAATTGCAGAGAGATGAGTCGGTCTTTGAAAACATGTTGTTTTGCAAGGCAAGCGTTGGTCTAAATGAAGCATCTCTCAGCAGAACAAATCAACAAAACAACCCGGAGAGAACCAAGACACACAGCCATTTAAGCAGCACTGCAGCTCTTTGTTACGGGAACAAGAATCCATTACAAGCAGAATAAGAAGACCATCCCCATCCCACCTGATGCACCTCTCCTAACCTAGATTTCAACTGAGCCGTGCTCTGACTGAGAACACAATGCTCTGCTCCCATTCCCTTCACTCAACACGGACACATACTGCAACACAAACACAAGTCAGCCAGCTGTCTGCTAGAGCAAACAAAGCTAATGCAATATGCTACAGCTAGTGTCAGTCTTACACCTGTGATAACAGAGACACTGGACAGGAGTCTTCAGGAGAGGAAGTCTACAGTCTGACAACTGGTGGGGGAAATAAGGGGTTAGATACGATAAGGGAGGTAACGGAGATAGGGTGAGGCCGGGAAGATACTGCCCTCTCTGGGAGATAGAGAACATTATCTCCCTCAGCCTGTCTCCTCTAGCCCTAGCTGCCCTGGGGGTTTAGAGGGGAATGAGAGGCCAGTGATGAGGTCTACAGCCCAGGTCTACTGTGTTCTCTATGGGCCAGTGGTGCTCAGCTAAGCAAGCCCATGGTGAGAGAGAGATAATGGAGGACAGCTCTCTCTGCCAAGTCCTCAGAGGTGCAGCACACTCCAGAGACTGAGTGGGAGCTCATATACTGGGGAAGAAAGGTGTGATGAAAGTGCCTCCTCCTCAATACATTCACTGATCTAGTCATCAAAGAACACTGCATGATAGATGAAGATGTTGTTCGGATTCACACACACATGCTCACAGGCACGCATGGGCCCACACACATGCTCACAGGCATGCATGGGCCCACACACATGCTCACAGGCACGCATGCGCCCACTCACATGCTCACACATTTGTGGAATTGAATAATGCTCTGGGTAACATGCTTGGCAGTGCTGTCTTTCATCAGCACAGCATGCAGTACAACATGCAGCCTTTCATCTAAAGTAACTTATTTAAAGAGGTTCCAATCAACAACGGATGTGAAGAAAACTATTGTATCTGTCAGAGTGAAGAACAGTACTCTACATGCGAGAGGGAATTGTCTATCCATTCTAGTTGCTTCCAATCATAGCAACAGCATATTCCTAGCAAAGTGATACTTTTCCCTACGGTGGGACATAATATCTAAAGCAAATTGTAGGGGACTAAAGCATTTTAATAGATTTCTTCAGCTGCCAAAGGTCTATAAAATGTCTGGCATTTCAGCAGAGCAGAGCAAACCAAGCACATGTCAGAGGAGAATCTCTGCATATCACATTAATGACAGAAAAACTATTACCCTATAATTTGCTGAGTTCCCCCCCTAATTCAGAACGAGCTTCTACAAGCATTTAAAGTGGTGTTTAGGTCCTATGTGTGTTCTGACGTATCTAATAATGTCAGGGCTTGCCTGGATCTTTATAAGAGTGTCCTTTTCCAGGAGCGCTGATACAGTACGAGAGACTATTTTCTCTCTCCCTAAGTGTGGTCGCGACTCGTGCGAGAGCAGATTACAGAAAATGATTGCTTGGTTTAATGTGTATGTGGCCACAAATAATTGAAAGATAAGCACTAAATTATGTTCCATGGTTAGGACTTAATTTAATAGAGATCTTAATTTCCTTGGAGATCTGGTGTCTGAAACATCTTTCGTGAAGATGATTGTACTTTTGAACTCAAATTAGTAACCTACAGACATAGGAGTGTAATTTGATCCTCCTGTTGCAGGAGAACTTTCCTACAACACATGAAATGTAAAACTTGTAGAGTATTCGAGGTTTAAAAAGGCTTTCAATACTTGATTTTCTCTTACGAAAAATGTATCAACCACTACAAAAATATCAATTAATTATAATTCACAAAATAATTCACATTTCCTATTGCTGCAGGATTATGCAGGATTATTTTCCTGCTGTAGGAGACTGGTTCAAAGTAAAATCCTACATCTGAATAATTTTTTCTCTCTGTCACCTCATGGACAGGCCTGATTCTGATTCTGACAATCTTGGATCCACCAACAAATTCATTATTTTGAGGTTGTATTTTAGTTCCAATATGATACCATTAACACTAATAGGATCAGTCTAGGCAGAGTTGTACTGTGGATGAAGATGGCGTATAGCCTACTGTAGATGGAGAACACTCCCAGTTAAAGAGTGCTGTTAGCTGTGGAGGAGTTGCAGTACATGATCCAGCCTCCCTCTCTGATCTGATGAGTCGTAATACAATACAACACAGCACTTAAAATAGCTGTGTGAGGCTAAATCGGCCCGGGTGGCCATCTATCATTGGAAGTGCATTACAGGTGACAGGACTGCGCCATCTGCCTCCACCAGCTCCTCTACTCCAGCTGCACTTACCTACACACGGAATGAGGGAGAGCAGGTCATTTCAAATGCCTGATTACCGCTAGTTTTATTCATTGCTCAGAATGTTCACAGCAGGTTCACATGTTAGAAGTTATCCATGTATTTCAAATGATAGAGGACGATTTCCTAAGAATATTTCTTTAAGTTATAGAGATAATATTCTTTATTGTTGGCAATAGGTCGCACACTCGTAAATGTGTTCCTGTCCCAATGGGTTGTCGCAACGCAATGTTTCTTAACGTCAGGTGTTTCTTAATGATTCATTCGGATGCAACATGCAAGAGAGAGCGAGAGAGATGTCAGACAGAATGTAACCTCTGCTGCTGCGCTCTGTAGTATTCACTCAGGCATCCTTCAACAGAAATCTTTTCCCTTCCCCGGGGGTAACATTATAATATCCAGGCAGCAGTGGCCGTGGCGGCGGCTGAGAAAAATATTTTCCTTTTATGATGTTCCTTCCATCGCTTCCCCCCTCCAGCAGTGTCTGCCAACACATGTGCTCCGATAACAATGGGCCGGTGGCAGTAAGTGGTTGAGATACAAGGACAAGCTTGACCCTCATGGCAAATGGCAGTTTATCAAGGCAAGGTGTATTGACAGCTATGAGAAGCCTGTTTTATAGTCTGTTAGGATGGCCTATAAAGAAGATAGCTGCCAAGCTATAGACAGACACAAAACTATTTCCAATTGAATGGGAGCAGCGTAGAGAAAGGGAAGGATTAAAATGCTACATTCCACATGTTGCTTATTGTGCACATGAGTGGGAATTCATTAATACTGGTGGTGCTTTCTCCCGATATAGAAGGCTTTGTATCAGGAGTGTGCTGAAACAGAGAGTAATCACAATTATCAGGAAACTCATGAATATTGAGCAGGTCTGCTGGACTAAGACTGGTGCACACACCACGGATGGCTGCCAAACTCATTAAAAACCTAATGTATGTATTCACATTCTCCTGAGGGTTTCAAACGCAACCTGAAAAGGAAGTCTGAAAGAATCGCAACTCCGGGGCAAGGTTGAAATCAAAAGACGCAAAAGAAGATAACAAATGTTCAATTGTTATCCTATGATATAAAACAAACTCTAAATAAAACTGACTGATTCTAATGTGGGCAATAAATGTACAGATCAAAGTTCACAAAGATATGGAAGCATACTATACAGTAGAGCCCCTTCCCAGCCAACATCTGAGAGCTTGGCCTGGTTTTATAACCCCTCTAGCTACGAGGCCACAGACTCCTGCTGAGCTCCAACAAAGAGTTTCATCATCTTCAATTAAGATGATTGTGTAGTTGAAGAAGCAGTCCCAACGAGCAGGGAAGGGGTTGTTCCCTCCATAGAAATAGAATTACTACCACAGGAAAAGGGCCCTCGGACCACAGCAATAATCCCCTCAGATCACAGTAATTTCACAGCCTAATGGATACACCTTTTATAATTATATTTCTATGGTTCCTTCCTGGTAGCTGATTGGACCTGGAAGCGGTGTAGTTGTTGTGTTGTTGTTGTTGTTGTCATTGAGGAGAGACTAGAAACACTAGCCTGCCCTGATCCCAGATCAGTTTGTGCTGTCATGCGTGACAATGGCCATAGGACAGCACTAACAGATCTGGGAGCAGGCTAGAGAGACACTGCTGAGAGCTGACGTCAGGCAGGGTTCTGACTGGCTGTCACTGTGTCTGCGCTCCAGTGGTCCATACAGACCCTGCCTGCAGTAATTGCTGCTTGCAGGAGCCATGTAAGACCAATCAAGCCAGTCTGTGTATGTCCTCACATCCCCACAAAGAATCTAATCTCACATTTGAGATGTTAGTGGGAGACTTCATCTAAATAACCTCTGCTAACGTGGGGGGAAATAGGTTTGAAGTAAGGTTCACATACTGAGCCAGCATAACCCTCCTCGGGGAGAATACAAAACTCAAAAGGTATTGTAGGTTACCCTTACTTCTCTTTGTACAGTACAATCGGACAATACTATAAAACTGATCTGATGACATCACACAGTAGAGCCAGAAAACCATAGTGCTTGTATTGTAACAGTACGCTCGCAAGAAACACATTCAACAATCTCCAGTGAAATCCAGATCTCTCTCTCTAATCCCAGTAGTGGCCTAGAGGAGCATGGAAAGCTTCTTTAAACAGAGTCTGCTGACTGGCTGGTCTCCCTCTGATGTCTCACAGCTACAACCCCACACAATTCACAGCTGTACTGGAGGAGACAAACTGAGAGGAGAAGCAACATCGCCCATCCCCTGCATCCCTCTATCTCCTCCATCCCTATATCCCCTCCATCCTCCATCTCCTCCATCCCTCTATCTCTCCATCCTCCATCCCTCCATCCTCCATCTCCTCCATCCTCTATTTTCTCCATCCCTCTATCTATGTATCTCCTCCATCCCTCTACATCCTCCATCCCTCTACATCCTCCATCCCTCTACATCCTCCATCCCTCTATCTCCTCCATCCCTCTATCTCTCCATCCTCTATCCCCTCCATCCTCTATCTTCTCCATCGCTCTACATCCTCCATCCCTCTATCTCCTCCATCCCTCTATCTATGTATCTCCTCCGTCCTCTATCTCCTCCATCCCTCTACATCCTCCATCCCTCTATCTCCTCCATCCCTCTACATCTTCCATCCCTCTATCGCCTCCATCCCTCTATCTCTCCATCCTCTATCCCTTCCATCCTCTATCTTCTCCATCGCTCTACATCCTCCATCCCTCTATCCCCTCCATCCTCTATCTCCTCCATCCCTCTACATCCTCCATCCCTCTATCTCCTCCATCCCTCTACATCCTCCATCCCTCTATCTCCTCCATCCCTCTATCTCTCAATCCTCTATCCCCTCCATCCTCTATCTTCTCCATCCCTCTATCTATGTATCTCCTCCATCCCTCTATCTCCTCCATCCCTCTACATCCTCCATCCCTCTACATCCGCCATCCCTCTACATCCTCCGTCCTCTATCTCCTCCATCCCTCTACATCATCCATCCCTCTACATCCTCCATCGTTCTACATCCTCCGTCCTCCTCCATCCCTCCACATCCTCCATCCCTCTACATCATCCATCCCTCTACATCCTCCATCGTTCTACATCCTCCGTCCTCCTCCATCCCTCTACATCCCCCATCCCTCTACATCCTCCGTCTATCTCCTCCATCCCTCTACATCCTCCGTCCTCTATCTCCTCCATCCCTCTATCTCCTCCATCCCTATATCCCCTCCATCCTCCATCTCCTCCATCCCTCTCTCTCTCCATCCTCTATCCCCTCCATCCTCTATCCCCTCCATCCTCCATCTCCTCCATCCTCTATCTTCTCCATCCCTCTATCTATGTATCTCCTCCGTCCTCTATCTCCTCCATCCCTCTACATCCTCCATCCCTCTACATCCTCCATCCCTCTACATCCTCCATCCTCTATCTCCTCCATCCCTCTACATCCTCCATCCCTCTACATCCTCTGTCCTCTATCTCCTCCATCTCTCTACATCCTCCATCCCTCTACATCCTCCATCCCTCTACATCCTCCACCCCTCTACATCCTCCGTCCTCGATCTCCTCCATCCCTCTACATCCTCCATCCCTCTACATCTTCCATCCTCTATCTCCTCCATCCCTCTACATCCTCCATCCCTCTATCTCCTCCATCCCTCTATCTCCTCCATCCCTCTACATCCTCCATCATTCTACATCCTCCATCCCTCTACATCCTCCATTATTCTACATCCTCCATCCCTCTACATCTTCCATCCTCGATCTCCTCCATCCCTCTACATCCTCCATCCCTCTATCTCCTCCATCCCTCTACATCCTCCATCCCTCTACATCCTCCGTCCTCGATCTCCTCCATCCCTCTACATCTTCCATCGTTCTACATCCTCCATCCCTCTACATCCTCCATTGTTCTACATCCTCCATCCCTCTACATCTTCCATCCTCGATCTCCTCCATCCCTCTACATCCTCCATCCCTCTATCTCCTCCATCCCTCTACATCCTCCATCCCTCTACATCCTCCATCCCTCTACATCCTCCGTCCTCAATCTCCTCCATCCCTCTACATCTTCCATCGTTCTACATCCTCCATCCCTCTACATCCTCCATTGTTCTACATCCTCCATCCCTCTACATCCTCCATTGTTCTACATCCTCCATCCCTCTACATCCTCCATTGTTCTACATCCTCCATCCCTCTACATCCTCCATCCCTCTACATCCTCCATCCCTCTACATCCTCCATTGTTCTACATCCTCCATCCCTCTACATCCTCCATCCTCTATCTTCTCCATCCCTCTATTCTGAGAAGTCTTTATTTTCCAGAGTGTTTCAATTGATGTTCTGGTATTGACGCCTTTTGGCCAATGGAATTGATTGTCACTCTCTCGTTTCTTTAATCATTGTTTGTGTATCAGTGAAATTTCCACAGTAATCAACACAGGGAGGGTGTGAATTATCAACCTGTGCCTCCATTTGTAAGCTGTGCCGTTTTAGATTTGACCTTAATTACAGCCTTAGCCAGCGATGTGTTCAATCGACCATTTTTGCTGCCTGGCCTCAGATAGCCGGCGTCGAGTGAGGCATAAAACAGGCTGAAACAGTGATGATAGCTGGGCCTGAACAGACAAAGAACTTGCATCCACACACAGCTCAAAGTCACACAGAAATGTTCCACATTGACTGACCTTCATGTCTTAAAGTAATGATGAACTGTCATTTCTCTTTGCTTATTTGAGTTGTTCTTGCCATAATATGGACTTGGTATTTTACCAAATATATACCACCCCTACCTTGTCACAACTGATTGGCTCAAACTTTTAACAAGGCACACCTGTTAATGTAAACACATTCCAGGTGACTACCTCATGCTGTTTGAGAGAATGCTAAGAGTGTGCAAAGCTGTCATCAAGGCAAAGGGTGGCAACTTTGAATAATCTTAAATATAAAATATATTTTAATTTGCTTAAACATTTTTGGGTTACTACATGATCCCATATGTGTTATTTCACAGGTTTGATGTCTTCACTATTATTCTACAATGTAGAAAATAGTACAAATAAAGAAAAACCCTTGAATGAGTTGGTGTGTCCAAACGTTTGACTGGTACTGTATACCATTTCTATAATTGAGTGATATGGTGTACAAAGTAAGCTACTGTATCTATGTAAAGAATAAGAGCTTTTCAATGTTTATTGTGGAGTTTCCTCATATATAATTCAACTATGAACTCTTTAGAACACACGTCTATAGGCTTTTAACATTAAGCTCTACATTCAGAACAGATGGCTATATCTAAGCTATTACTTAGCAACATGGAAAAGCTGCATGACATACATATGTCGAGAGAGAGAGAGAGAGAGAGAGAGAGAGAGAGAGAGAGAGAGAGAGAGAGAGAGAGAGAGAGCGAGAGAGAGAGAGCGAGAGAGAGAGCGAGAGAGCGAGAGAGAGAGCAAGAGAGAGAGAGAGAGAGAGAGAGAGAGAGAGAGAGAGAGAGAGAGAGAGAGAGAGCAAGAGAGAGAGAGAGAGCACAAGACTCACAAGACAAAACCACACAACCACATGTATTATACCTAGGGGGTCTGCATGAAGCCCAGTCAAAGCATTTACACCTGACCGCAGAGCTTATGCAGTGCATTCGGAAAGTATTCAGACCCCTTGACTTTTTCCACATTTTGTTACGTTACAGACTTATTCTAAAATGGATTAAATAAATAAAAATCCTAAGACATGTACTGTACACACAATACCCCATAATGACAAAGCAAAAAAAAAAACTACAGAAATAGTATATTTACATAAGTATTCAGACCCTTTGCTATGAGAGTGGAAATTGAGCTCAGATGCATCTGGTTTTCATTGATCATCCTTGATGTTTCTACAATTTGATTTGAGTCCACCTGTGGTAAATTCAATTGATTGGAAATTACTTGGAGAGGCACACACCTGTCTATATAAGGTCCCACAGTTGACAGTGCATGTCAGAGCAAAAACCAAGCCATGAGGTCGGAGGAATTGTCCATAGAGCTCCAAGACAGGATTGTGTCGAGGCACAGATCTGGTGAAGGGTACCAACACATTTCTGCAGCATTGAAGGTCCCCAAGAACACAGTTGAATGGAAGAAGTTAGGAACCACCAAGCCTCTTCCTAGAGATGGCCACCCGGCCAAACTGAGCAATTGGAGAAGGGCCATCAGACCTTTATGGTAGAGTGGCCAGACGGATGCCACTCCTCAGAAAAAGGCACATGACAGCCTGCTTGGAGTTTGCCAAAAGTCACCTAAAGACTCTCAGACCATGAAAAACAAGATTCTCTGGTCTGATGAAAACAAGATGGAATTCTTTGGCCTGAATGCCAAGTGTCACGTCTGGAGGAAACCTGGCATTCTGTGGGGATGTTTTTCAGAGGCAGGGACTGGGAGACTAGTCAGGATCGAGGGAAAGATGAATGGAGCAAAGTACAGAGAGATCCTCGATGAAAACCTGCTCTGGAGCGCTCAGCACCTCAGACTGGGGTGAAGGTTCATCTTCCAACAGGATAACGACACTAAGCACACAGCCAAGACGACAGAGGAGTGGCTTCGGGACAAGTCTCTGAATGTCCTTGTGGCCCAGCCAGAGCCTGGACTCGTACACGATCAAACATCTCGGGAGAGACCTGAGAATAGCTGTCCAGCAACACTCCCCATCCAACCTGACAGAGCTTGAGAGGATCTGCAGAGAAGAATGGGAGAAACTCCCCAAATACAGATGTGCCAAGCTTGTAGCATCATACCCAAGAAGACTTGATGCTGTAACTGCTGTCAAAGGTGATTTTTGGGGGTATTTTATGGGGTATTGTGTGTAGATTTGCGAGGGAGGAAAAAACTATTGAATACATTTTAGAATAAGGTAGCGTAACAAAATGTGGAAACAGTCAAGGGGTCTGAATACTTTCCGAATGCACTGTTGGCATGGGAAACATGTGTTAACATTGCCAAAGCTCTCTCTCTCTCTCTCTCTCTCTCTCTCTCTCTCTCTCTCTCTCTCTCTCTCTCTCTATTCATCTGCCTCTGCTCTTTGCCCTCCAATTATCTATGGGGTGGATCAATATTTCTGTAAGCATGGCCTTACCGAGCAGACAGGAGCAGCATACATCTACTGTACATGTGATAGGTCAGGGGATTAGCTATGCACACACAGAGCTATAGCCTAATACTGGGAGCCTCAGGGCTCTACTGGGACCACTGGACATTCATCTATCTGGTGCAGAGGGGATTAAGGCATATATGAATGTAATGCCTGTTTCCACATGTACACGTTTGTATCAATGAGAGAGGTACATGTAGACTGATCATTTGAGATCATTATTTCAGACAGAGCAGTGGGCTATCTCAGTGTGACCACACTGCTCCAGTCCAGCAGTTTAATCTTGGAGAATCACAAACACTCATTATTTTCTATACTACATCTGCCTTAACATTCACACACAAAGTCACCCAGACACGCACCCACCACCCCAGGGGAGAAAGGCCTACTCTAGTTTGCAGACCAATCCTTCTCAAAAGAGGTTCAACATCTTATTTTGGTAGACAGGGGCAGACTGACTGCCCTCCACAGAGCTTTCTCTAATGAGCGATTCACTGTCAGCAGACAGGCAGAGAGAGTGCCCCGGCAGCAGAAACTAAAGTATAGTTTGATGCACTACATTCTACCTGTACTGTCTCTGCATGTTGGCTCAGGCTTTGGCCCTGGTTGATACTCTATATGGACTTCATCTTGGAAAACTGCACTGTGAGAAAGGTCTAACGATAGCCGATAGTACAACGTACAGCCAATGATAGAACTTTAAACCATTGGTCTGTGCCTCAGTGTCCCCACAGGCTGGAGCATCTTTACAATGATGGCTGTACAAATCACTTCTCCTTCTTATAAATACAGCACAGCAGACTGGCTAGACCAGACTAAACACACTCTTAAATACACTTACTCCTTGTAATTAAACACTACTAGCCCAAAATAAGACAAATTCACTGAAACAAAACTGAAATATGTCTAGTCCCAGAGAAATGTTTGAGCTACTAAACTGAGAATGTTTAGTTCAAATTCTAGTAAATGGCCCTTCAACTTCACGGTTCTCCTTATGATGTTCTACCCGTAAAGTGAAACATTCATTTGAATTTGAATCGGATGATGAAAATCCTGGTGTGTCTTTTCCATTAGGGTTCTTTTGTTGTGCTGTGAATGGATTCGACACCACAGCCTATAGTCATTGTGTCCTCCAACGGAAAGGGAAGAGACTCACATTATTGGTCGACTCTGATAACTGCCTCTGTCAGCTCATAGCGAGAGGGGAGAATAACGGTTTCCGGAAAAAAAACTAGCTTCCAAGAAAATCAACCATGGATTACAGAAATGTCTCATTGTGGCTTGTTTCGCCTCTCCTGGCCAACAGTGATGGCTATCAGGATATTTGGTTGGAAAAGTCGACTGATTTCCACACCTCAGTAAATTGAATGTCTCTTCTGATACAAATGGCTCAAAGTAGTTCTGAGTATAACCACATAATTATAGAGTATTGTAGTCAGCAGTAACAAGCATTCCCATGCATGTCTGGACCATGAAGATGATCTCACTGCTAAAACTCTCTCTCCCAAGACTCCTTGCAGCACATATGGGACGCGTTACTGGGGCAACCACAGAGAATATCAGGGCATTGTTGTGTATCCCTAAGTCTCACTCCACCCCTTGTCCCCTACCTAATCGATGCGGGTTAAAATCCTTATCTCATAACCCTCATACACCTACTGTATCGATCCTCTCCTATGCCCTGAGTTAAGCAGGAGTAAATGGAATGGAATTTCCTTTTTAGGCACTTTAAAAAACAAACATATTCTGACCTTCAACTTAAGCATGAGAATAGCATGCTATTCATCTGTATTCGTTTTGGGTGGAGATGGACGCTGTATTCTGAATTTGAACTTATTCCCTAAAAAATTCACAAGGGTAAAATTTCATGTCAGAATTCTTTGCGGATGTGCTGGGTCCGGCCATCGCTCCATCACCTTGAAATTAACCTGCAGCCTTGTCCCTTGATAGCGGTCTTTGGTATTCCAGAATACTTGTTCTCCTTGGACCCCAAACATGCCGATGTTGTGGCTTTTACATCCTTATTAGCTGGACGTAGAGTTGCTCAGCCCCCCTCTACTTCTCAATGGCTCAACGATGTAATGTTCTTCCGTAAGCTTGAGAAAATGTATTATTCTCTTAGGGGTTCCAATGATACATTTGTTAGAAAATGGCAACCATTTATATCATACTTTAATGGCTTGCAGAGGCTCCCCTCTGATGAGATGCTTTAAGGTTTCCCAGTAGACATTCCCAGTAGTCATTACATAATAGGTACAGTCATTAATATAATGCTATCAAGCCCAAGCAAGTTTACTGATCATTTATTATTTATGTTTTTGTATTTTGAATCTGTATTCTTGTTTGTATTATTATTATTATATATTTTTTTCTCCCCCCTGTATTCTTGTTTATTTGTTGTGATTTCTCTGTAGAATCTTCTAGGACTGAATTGAGGGAGGGTGTGGGATGGGTTGGCTACATGGGGTGATCAGGGTGGGTGGTTGGAAGGGGGTTGGCGGTGGGTGGTTGGGAGGGAGGGAATCGAGGTGGGTGGGCTGAGTTAGGGCGGAGAGGTAGGGAAGGAGCTAGGTGGGTCAGGTGTATGTGTTGTATGGAGGAAGGGAGGGTGGTTGGGATATGGTAAAATCTTTGTACTTACATTGATGTACATTTTGTAAAACTTGAATTAAAATATATATAAAAATATATAGAATATATATGTATATATAAATTCACACTAAGAGGTGCACCGTGTTTAAAGAGATGGATTAAGATAAATGGTCTGAAAAACCCATTGAATGAAAACTCCATGAGAAAATATGTTGGCTAGCTGTTAAATGAAATTTATTCAGGACGTGCAACGTAGCCACACCTGCAGAGTGCATTACTCGAGTGCATTACTGGAATAAGGCAAGTCTGAATACCAAATACTGAGAAGTGCGTGGAAAAGGCGTATGAGAAAAGACCACATTGATACAAACAAAGGTAATACAGTAACTGAATCCCACATTCACTAGACATGGTCACAGATGATTCACTATCATGTTCAGAGACATACAGAGAGAGAGACAGACAGACAGAGAGAGAGAATCACAGAGACAGATATTTGGATGCAGGGATGGGCGGCAGGTATCTGAGGGACAGGGGATCAAGCTGGGAGAAACATGACATCAAAGCAGACAGGATCAATGATGCAGTTTGTCTATTGATTCCTCTACTTCCTCCTGGAGATGCTGCCATCAATGGAGCTCAGCTTGGCTTGTGAGGGATTTAACATTCGGCTTTCATCTTTATTTGATTAAGTGTATATATTTTGTGTATGTACTTTTCAATTCAATGTGTATACTATTAGGTTGAATTTAGAATTCTGTGTTTTGGTTTCTGGGCAAACACGAAGGCGAATTATCCAAAACAGGGTAAAATGTTCCATGAGCAATAGAGGAACTACCCAGAGGCGCTATCAAGTGTTGGCATTTCATAAGAATGTGTTAACGCTAGAGCGAGCTAATCAATCTAAACTCCTGGCTGACAAGGAATGGTAACCTCATTCATATTCACCACCCAGTCTTCACTCCTGGGAGATGACAGAAAATGAAATCAGATTGGAGTGAAATCCTCTGGGAGTGCTAGGCACTGCTGTCACTAACTGTCTCTCTGTTTATTCACCACTCAGGCCTTCTGGCTAAATAGGGGTCTTAAAAAAACTCACATGCTGTATAGTAGCTCAACATTGAGGGAAGAAATGGCTCAGTCTGAAATATATTGAGGGACAAATCTAGAATTCTTCATGATCAAACCTCAACAGCTTATTTTCCCCAGGCAAAGGCCTCATCAGATATGGTTGAGTGATGTGCATTAACAGTTTATCACGCTGTGGATTTCTTCTCTCAGGGAAGCATTTCATCTGTCCTTTAATGGGTCTGAATGAGAATAACTTCCTGAATATCAATGTGCAAGGACATCCAGGCTAAAAAGGTATACATTACACAGGTGTATGCGGAGGACATGCAGACAGGCACAGCAAAGTCACAACATGATGTACATCACTCAATATGAACCATCCAGACTTGAGAACACAATATTAAAAAACACATCTGATGCTTCAACAAATAATAGGGTCCTTCTAACTGAAGTCCAACTGTGATTTCATTGGTTTCAGAAACTGTCAGGGTAAAGCTAGCTGAAGAAATCATGGAAACTACTTAATGCAAGGACCCCAATCTTGGCTCTATCCTGGGGGCCTAACGGTGGTGAATGGATGGATAGAGCAGACAGTGACCACAGTGAAATAGTGTGGGTCTCCAGGGATTAAAATACAGGCAGGAGAGGGTTTAATAGCAGCTGTCAGACTAGGTTGGATAGAAGCCTGGTACTTCTGTCTCTCCTCTCCAATCAATCAGCCTATCCGGCATAGCTCCGTGGTGATTGCCAGGGATACTGGTTTATTCCAGAAGCGATTAGCAGGGCTGTGGCTGGACTCCCACTGTATTGGGACAGAGACACACCTCCCTCTCCAGAGAGGAGTGGGACCCGCAAGGTCGGGAAAGGAATATAATGTAAAGTGGAGCGTTTAGGCCAGCTAAACAGAGAAGCGAAGGCGCCTGAAGCTCAAACCCACATTGTTGGGGGCTAATACAGAGTATGTACAGGGTAAACCCTTTTTAAACATTGTTTAGCCGGTAGTCCACCCTAGATTGTAAGAAGGACCTTGGGTGCTGTTCCATACACAGTGGGTAAACCCAGCCTCCTTGAATACTGCAGTGTAGCAGCTGTACAGAGGTGATATCTGCGTTAGTGGTGACGGATAATTAACTACACACAGGACAGGAGTTACGCTGCAGAGAGAGACACCTCCATTTGACAAGAGTAAGCAGGCAGTGATAAAACAGCCAAATCCCTCACAGATTAACCCTTTCAACCAGGCATCTACAAATAACCCATTACTCAACAAAAATGTGTCAAACATTGAAAATACAATATTAAACCCCAAAATAGCATTCACACAGTTGGATCCCCTGCCTACACCAGTCTTAATACACTTCACATTATTCTTCAGGAAATTCAGTAACTTTAAAAACCAATGCGTTCGCAGACAATCACATTTCTCTCTCTAACCAGACTACTACTGGCAACTGGAGTGTGTACGGAATCTGTTTTGGTGTGTGCCTCCCTCCATCTCTTCAGAGCTCTTCCTCTAGCTGCCAAGCAGAGATAAAAGAAGCACTGGAACCTGAGGAGGAGGATGGCGGAGGGCAGGATGGCGCCGTGGCAGAGCCAATGGGCTGTCATCCACCGCACATCCTCATTACCGTAACAAAGTGTGTTTATCACACAGATTTCAATCGTATTACAAAAACCTCAACTGAAAAACGGGCCTCAATGTCATCTGTGTGTTAATATTTACATTCCACAATATGCTAATTAGAACCATTTGATGGAGACAGCTTGACAGATATGAAAGGAAAAGGTAAACTAAGGTAATGCAGTTCTGTGAAGCCACTAATGACAAATTACACATGATTCTACAGTACATATACTGAACAAACTATAAAAGCAACATGCAACAATTTCTAAGATTTGACTGAGTTACAGATCATAAAAGGAAATCAGTCGATTGAAATAAATTCATTACGACATAATCTATGGATTTCACATGACTGGGAATACAGATATGCATCTGTTGGTCACAGATACCTTAAAAAAAGGAGGGGCGTGGATCAGAAATCCAGTCAGTACCTGGTGTGACCACCATTTGCCTCATGGAGCGCGACACATCACCTTTGCATAGAATTGATCAGGTTGTTGAGTGTGGCCTTTGGAATGTTGTCCCATTCCTCTTCAACGGCTTAACAGAGAAGACAAACTCCCCTACTGGTTAACACACTATGGTACAGTGCGTTAGTGAGTGGCACTAGCTACCACCGTAACGCTAAGATGTGCCCAGGGTGACAAACCCTGACGGGGAAAACGGGACAAATGACACAGTCGATGGCTGCCATGGCTCTCTTCCTGTGCCTGTCTCTCTAGCTTCTTACTAGTGCCCCAGTTTTACCCAACGCTGCCCAGACAGTGTTCTGTGTTCCAGGGGCAAATCCAATGCAGCTGTGACAACAACCAATAGCCACACTACTAGTGTGGACAGACACACAAAGATCAGGATATAGACTAGGCCAAAGTCCCAGAGAGAGGTGCATGCAGGGATGCATGCACACACACATACATGGGCGCATGCACACCTGTCTACCTCCCCATCACGTGGTCTCCGGTTGGAGTACATTCTTAGAAAAAAAAGGTGCTATCTTGAACCTAAAGGTGTCATTCGGCTGTCCCCATTGGAGAACCCTTTGGTTCCAGGTACAACTTTTTGGAGTATAATGTAGAACACTTTCCACAGAGGGTTCTACATAGAACCCAAAAGGGTTATTCCTGGAACCAAAAAGGGTTCTCCTATGGGGATAGCCAAAGAACCGTTTTGGAACCCTTTTTTTCTGTGTAGGAGGGAGATTTGCAGTGTTATCAGTTCAGCTCCAGACCTGTGATCAGTACCCATGCTCTCCAGATGAAACATCCAGTAGACTAGAGATAACACACTTCATGAATAATATATGTGTGATGAGATCAATGAATATTCCCTGTGATTAGGACACGGAGGCGGAGCTAGATATAAAAGATCACCATGTGCAATGCCAAGCTTTGGCTGGAGTGCTGTAAAGCTCGCCGCTATTGGACTCTGGAGCAGTGGAAACGCGTTCTCTGGAGTAATAAATCATCTGACAGTTCGATGGATGAATCTGGTTTTGCCGAATACCAAGAGAACGCTACCTGCCTAAATACATAGTGCCAACTGTCAAGTTTAGTGGAGGAGGAATAATGGTCTGGGGCTGATTTTCATGGTTCGGGCCCCTTAGTTCCAGTGAAGGGAAGTCTTAAACGCTACAGCATACAATGACATTCTTGACGATTCTGGTCTTCCAACTTTGTGGCGACAGTTTGGGGAAGGCCTTTTCCTGTTTTGGCATGACGATGCCCCCGTGCACAAAGTCCACATACTTTTGGTCATGTAGTGTAACTCTCATTACCCCCCATAATTTTCTCTCTCTCTCCTTTTCTGTCCTTGTCTCTCTCTCTCTCTCTATCCCCTTCTTTATGTCTCTCTCTTACTATCTACCCCTTATCTTTTTCTACAGTGCTCCCCCTTTGTCTCATCACCTCTCTTTCATGGGAGATCATGGGGTCCTTTGATGTCTCTTGCACACAGGCCAACCCAGTCAGAGAAACCCATGTCAATCCAGTCAAAGAAATGGAGGGCTCGTACCCATGTCTCCAGTTCCAACCTATGTCTGTACTGCACATAGCCAGCTGTTCTATACCTAGTCCTGTACTATACCTAGTCCTGTACTGTGCCTTGTCCTGTACTATACCTACTCCTGTACTATACCTAGTCCTGTACTATACCTAGTCCTGTACTATACCTACTCCTGTACTATAACTAGTCCTGTACGATACCTAGTCCTGTACTATACCTAGTCCTGTACTATACCTAGTCCTGTACTATAACTAGTCCTGTACTATACCTAGTCCGGTACTAGAACTAGTCCTGTACTATACCTAGTCCTGTACTGTGCCTTGTCCTGTACTATACCTACTCCTGTACTATACCTAGTCCTGTACTATACCTAGTCCTGTACTATACCTAGTCCGGTACTAGAACTAGTCCTGTACTATACCTAGTCCTGTACTATACCTAGTCCTGTACTATACCTAGTCCTGTACTATACCTAAACCTGTACTGTGCCTTGTCCTGTACTATACCTAGTCCTGTACGATACCTAGTCCTGTACTATACCTAGTCCTGTACTATACCTAGTCCTGTACTATAACTAGTCCTGTTCTATAACTAGTCCTGTACTATACCTACTCCTGTACTATACCTAGTCCTGTACTATAACTAGTCCTGTACTATACCTACTCCTGTACTATACCTAGTCCTGTACTATACCTAGTCCGGTACTAGAACTAGTCCTGTACTATAACTAGTCCTGTACTATACCTACTCCTGTACTATACCTAGTCCTGTACTATACCTAGTCCGGTACTAGAACTAGTCCTGTACTATACCTAGTCCTGTACTAGAACTAGTCCTGTACTATACCTAGTCCAGTACTATACCTAAACCTGTACTGTGCCTTGTCCTGTACTATACCTAGTCCTGTACTATACCTAGTCCTGTACTATAACTAGTCCTGTTCTATAACTAGTCCTGTACTATACCTACTCCTGTACTATACCTACTCCTGTACTATACCTAGTCCTGTACTATAACTAGTCCTGTACTATACCTACTCCTGTACTATACCTAGTCCTGTACTATAACTAGTCCTGTACTATACCTAGTCCTGTACTATACCTAGTCCTGTACTATACCTAGTCCTGTACGATACCTAGTCCTGTACTATACCTAGTCCTGTACTATACCTAGTCCTGTACGATACCTACTCCTGTACTATAACTAGTCCTGTACTATAACTAGTCCTGTACTATACCTAGTCCTGTACGATACCTAGTCCTGTATGATACCTAGTCCTGTACTATACCTAGTCCTGTACTATAACTAGTCCTGTACTATACCTAGTGCTGTACTATAACTAGTCCTGTAGTATAACTAGTCCTGTACTATACCTACTCCTGTACTATAACTAGTCCTGTACTATAACTAGTCCTGTACTATAACTAGTCCTGTACGATACCTAGTCCTGTACTATAACTAGTCCAGTACTATAACTATGCCTGTACTATAACTAGTCCTGTACTATACCTAGTCCTGTACTATACCTACTCATGTACTATAACTAGTCCTGTACTATACCTACTCCTGTACTATAACTAGTCCTGTACTATAACTAGTCCTGTACTATAACTAGTCCTGTACTATACCTTGTCCTGTACTATACCTAGTCCTGTACGATACCTAGTCCTGTACTATAACTAGTCCTGTACTATAACTAGTCCTGTACTATACCTAGTCCTGTACCGTGCATAGCCTGCTGTTTGTTTGAGTGGGTGTGTGTTGTGGAAGCACTAAGCAGGAGAACTCTCTCCCCCCTCAGGGTTATCACCAATCATTATTTCCACACTGCTTGTGTTTTTTCTTCTTTCTTTTCCTGTTGTTTCCTGTGTTATTCTCTCTTTAAACCTTAACACCAGCACGCTCATTAGACTTTAATAAAGCACCTTTCCAATGCTTCGAAAGCACACTGCTGTCTTCAGAAATAATTGAACTCCTGTGAATTACTAAAATGTGTCATAATTGAAATTGATGATAAGTATAATAAAACAGGGCCAGACATCTGGGGGTCTGCATAGGGGTCTGCGTAGTGGGTCTGCATAGTGGGTCTGCATAGTGGGTCTGCGTAGTGGGTCTGCATAGGGGTCTGCGTAGTGGGTCTGCGTAGTGGGTCTGCATAGTGTGTCAGCATAGGGGTCTGCGTAGGGGTCTGCGTAGGGGGTCTGTATAGAGTTCTGCGTAGTGGGTCTGCGTAGTGGGTCTGCATAGGGGTCTGCGTAAGGGGTCTGCATGGAGGTCTGCGTAGTGGGTCTGCGTAGTGGGTCTGCATAGGGGTCTGCGTAGGGGGTCTGTATAGAGGTCTGCGTAGTGGGTCTGCGTAGGGGTCTGTGTAGTGGGTCTGCGTAGTGGGTCTGCATAGTGCGTCTGAGTAGTGGGTCTGCGTAGTGGGTCTGCGTAGTGGGTCTGCATAGGGGTCTGCATAGTGGGTCTGTGTAGTGGGTATGCGTAGTGGGTCTGCATTGTGGGTCTGCATTGTGGGTCTGCGTAGTGGGTCTGCATAGGGCTCTGCGTAGTGGGTCTGCGTAGTGGGTCTGCATTGTGGGTCTGCGTAGTGGGTCTGCATAGGGGTCTGCGTAGTGGGTCTCCATAGGGGTCTGCGTAGTGCGTCTGCGTAGTGGGACAGCATAGGGGTCTGCGTAGTGGGTCTGCATAGGGGTCTGCGTAGTGGGTCTCCATAGGGGTCTACGTAGTGGGTCTGCGTAGTGCGTCTGCATAGTGGGACAGCATAGGGGTCTGCGTAGTGGGTCTGCATAGGGGTCTGCGTAGTGCGTCTGCGTAGTGGGTCTGCATTGTGGGTCTGCATAGGGGTCTGCGTAGTGGGTCTCCATAGGGGTCTACGTAGTGGGTCTGCGTAGTGCGTCTGCATAGTGGGACAGCATAGGGGTCTGCGTAGTGGGTCTGCATAGGGGTCTGCGTAGTGCGTCTGCGTAGTGGGTCTGCATTGTGGGTCTGCATAGTGGGTCTGCATAGGGGTCTGCATAGGGGTCTACGTAGTGGGTCTGCGTAGTGGGTCTGCATTGTGCGTCTGCATAGTGGGTCTGCATAGGGGTCTGCATTGTGGGTCTGCATAGTGGGTCTGCGTTGTGGGTCTGCGTAGTGGTTGTACGTAGTGACACAGCCTGCCAGAGATACAGAGACATCCATCTATCTATCTATTTATCTATACTGCTTTCAAACTCTCTGATAATATTATTAGATGCTTTAATAAGGACCACTAAACGACTCTCTAGAGACAAATAACCAGAGCAGTGACATATATAGTGAAATAAAGTTGGTGTTGTAGTAGCAGTGAGGATGTTTGAGACAGTACACAACATGTTTGTCTCTGTGTGTGAATATGTGTGTGTGTGTGTGTGTGTCTGTACGTGTGTGTCTGTATGTGTGTCTGTATGTGTGTTTGTGTGTGTGCGTGTGTACGCAACAGTAGATTACTGAGAGTGAATTACTGACAAATTATTAAGGACATGGATCTAGTCCTTTTTTGTGAACCAAACACTGCAACACTGAGGTCTTTTACAAGGATAACATCTGTGTTTATGATGAGCTATTTCTGCCTGGGTATTTTGGAGAACAGAAACAGAGCATTCCACATCCCTGCCACTGACTGATCTGAACTAGCTGGATTGGAACCTTTTTCGGAGAGAAATTGAGCTCTTTAGATTGAACTTTTAATTATATTTAAGCACTAAAACCTCTCTAGACAACAAAACATAATGAAGTCAATCATAAAAAAAAGATCTGAATAACAATTGTAAACTCATTTTGCATAATCTTTGTTTTGATTTTAACAAGGACATTACTAAACTCATACAGTAGACAGGTGAGAGAGTCATTGGTATGAGCTGAAATAAAAGATGATAATGCTCGGCCCCATGTCGCAAGGATCTGTACACAATTACTTGAATCTGAAAATGTCCCAGTTCTTCCACGGCCTGCGTACTCAGACATGCCACCCATTGAGCATTTTCAGGATTCTCTGTATCGACGTGTATGGCATCTTGTTACAGTTCCCGTCAATATCCAGAAACTTTGCACAGCCATTGCAGAGGAGTGGGACAACATTCCACAGTGTCATGTCTGCTCCCACTCCGGAGCTCGATGTCGCCAGTCTACTAACCACCGGTCCTGGTAACCATCATTACGCACACCTGGTAACCATTATTACGCACACCTGGTAACCATCGTTACGCACACCTGTTAACCATCATTACGCACACCTGGTAACCATCATTATGCACACCTGGTAACCATCATTAAGCACACCTTAGCCCCATCATTAGGCACACCTGGACTTCATCACTACCCTGATTACTTCCCCTATATCTAGCACCCTGTAGATTTTCTCACCAGGCAGATTGGGTCTGTTTTCATGTCAGATGTTTAGCTTGGTTTGTATCGCACCATGGTCATTTATATCAAACTCACCACCTGCTTCCTGACTCCATGCAAATCTATGGCTGCAGAGGCACATATTTCCCAGTATCTCTGCCTACATGTACATATCTACCTCAATACTCCAGTATCCCTGCCTACATGTACATATCTACCTCAATACTCCAGTATCCCTGCCTACATGTACATATCTACCTCAATACTCCAGTATCCCTGCCTACATGTACATATCTACCTCATTACTCCAGTATCCCTGCCTACATGTACATATCTACCTCAATACTCCAGTATCCCTGCCTACATGTACATATCTACCTCCATACTCCAGTATCCCTGCCTACATGTACATATCTACCTCAATACTCCAGTATCCCTGCCTACATGTACATATCTACCTCAATACTCCAGTATCCCTGCCTACATGTACATATCTACCTCATTACTCCAGTATCCCTGCCTACATGTACATATCTACCTCATTACTCCAGTATCCCTGCCTACATGTACATATCTACCTCAATACTCCAGTATCCCTGCCTACATGTACATATCTACCTCAATACTCCAGTATCCCTGCCTACATGTACATATCTACCTCAATACTCCAGTATCCCTGCCTACATGTACATATCTACCTCAATACTCCAGTATCCCTGCCTACATGTACATATCTACCTCATTACTCCAGTATCCCTGCCTACATGTACATATCTACCTCAATACTCCAGTATCCCTGCCTACATGTACATATCTACCTCAATACTCCAGTATCCCTGCCTACATGTACATATCTACCTCAATACTCCAGTATCCCTGCCTACATGTACATATCTACCTCAATACTCCAGTATCCCTGCCTACATGTACATATCTACCTCAATACTCCAGTATCCCTGCCTACATGTACATATCTACCTCATTACTCCAGTATCCCTGCCTACATGTACATATCTACCTCAATACTCCAGTATCCCTGCCTACATGTACATATCTACCTCAATACTCCAGTATCCCTGCACATTGTAAATGTGGTATTGGCACTGACCATGTAGATAGCATCTTCTATTATTTCTATTGCTTTTATCATATATACAAAACATTATGAACACCTTCCTAATATTGAGTTGCCTCCCCTTGCCCTCAGAACAACCTCAATTTGTTGGGGCGTGGCCAAGGTGTCGAAAGTGTTCCACAGGGATTCTGTGTCACGTTGGCAACAAGAGATTCGGGAGACAGGAATGAGTAATAGGGTTTTTTATTTAACCCAAATTACGGCGTGCCGTGTGAAGGCACGAGGACGAAGACCTAACAAACATGTAACTAAAACACAGGGTGAAACCCAAACAAAAGACTGAGGGGTACCTCGAATAAATAACACAAGCGCACAATGATTATCACACGGGACGAAACGCGTAATCATCTGTGCAATCCACAAGGGCACGAAAGCCCAAAACACACAGCACAGGTACTCACACGCACCAACGGACATAGTAACAATAATCGACAAGACAATGGTGAACCAAGGGCACACTTATACAAGTACTAATCACTGGGAATAAGGGCCAGGTGTGCGTAATGAAAGTTCCGGCGGGATCCGTGACATGCTGGCCCATGTTGACTCCAATAATTCCCACAGTTGTCATTTGCTGGATGTCCTTTGGATGGTGGACCATTCTTGATACACACGGGAAACTGTTGAGAGTAAAAAACCCAGCAGCATTGCAGTTCTTGTCACCGACTACCATTCCACGTTCAAAGGCACTTATATTTTTTGTCCTGCTGAATGGCACACATACATAATCCATGTCTCAATTGTCTTAAGGATTAAAAAGACTATCTACACTGATTGAAGTGGATTTGACAAGTGACATCAATAAGGGATCATAGCTTTCAGTTTATGTCATGGAAAGAGCAGGTGTTCTTAATATTTTGTACACTCAGTGTACATCGTTTTATTTGTGATGCTATTTTCATATTGATTACTGCTCTGTTGGGTAGAGCTACCAAGCATTTCACTGTACTGGTGCACGTGACAATAAAACATAGACCTCAACTTATTACACACGGGAAAACCAACAATTAGACCTACCGCTATTATGGTCAACTGTACTGTATTAAATAGTAGGCAGCAAATGTAGAGTACAGTGGAATTTCCCCTTTCTCTACATGACGCAGGAGCTAATCAATTCTATGCATCATCCGCAATGCTGACTTCTATAAATATTAGTTTTTTGTTTAAAACTTTCACCGTGTGTGTTGTGCTGTGGTGAATAAGATGACAATGACACATGCAAGTGTTCTGTGCTGTGCTGAGGATTTTGGTAAAAACAGATGTTAGCCACACACATGTGGAGATGTGTCCAGAATGTGACCTTTTCAAAGTGGTGAGACGTGGGTGTTTTTCTCCACTTCTCGCTTCTTCATGTCTAACACGGTTCTGCCATTTGAGGGGAATTAGAGTATACCTCATTTCACTCTGAGCAATTGGTTGGACACATACTGTTTTTCTCAGACATGTATTTACGTTACTTTACATTTCATGTCATAATAAAATATGAACTGAATTGACCATTTCTGTTTCTACCATTTCTACATCTGTTCATTTCATATATGGTGTACGGCCTTGGTGGTCAATGCCGTTAATGATGAAGGAGGACTATTTTCTTTCCATGAGCATGGCCTTATTTCTATCACAGAATTAGGATGACTGTCATTCATATTCCTACCGTGTTTTAATCAATTATTTGGTGACGTGAATATATTTAGTATAGTTTTATTTAAAAAGGAGAACTTATTTTGATGAAATTCACTGAGGAGGATCGTCCTCCCCTTCCTTTACATTTCAGTTAGCGCTCAACATCAATAGACAGTGGGAATTCAAGCTTGGCCATTATAAAAGCGCTCAACATCAATAGACAGTGGGAATTCAAGCTTGGCCATTATAAAAGCGCTCAACATCAATAGACAGTGGGAATTCAAGCTTGGCCATTATAAAAGTGAAAGCGTTGTACTCATCTACACTGTAGATGTGGCTCAGTCAAAGATCTTTGATGTACAGTGGCTCAGGGCCTAGAAGGGCAACTGGTCAAATACTGCATATCTATATCTATAGTGCTTACATAACCCTCAATACACTATGCACATTTCAATAGGCCTATGTGGGTCATATGAGCAGCAGCATAGGGCCTAGGGTTAGGGCACGGGGTCAAAATGCCTCCACATCTCACCATATGGAGACCTGGAACAATCAGCGGTTCATATGGAACTGGGGACGCAGCAGCTGTCAGCTCTGCATAGAGGCGTGTGCTATTCATACATATCCCCAGTGCTGCACATTGCTGGTTGACATTAGAAGTGACTGGAGCGAGGCCCTCTGTTATTGCGAGACAGAGGTAGAGGTAGAGACAGGGGTAGAGAGAGAGGTAGAGGTAGAGAGGGAGGTAGAGAGGGAGAGGTAGAGGTAGAGAGGGAGGTAGAGGTAGAGAGCGAGACAGAGTCAGAGGTAGAGACAAAAGTAGAGGTAGAGACAGAAGTAGAGGTAGAGAGAGAGGGAGAGGTAGAGGTAGAGACATAGGTAGAGACAAGGGTAGAGGTAGAGAGAGAGGTAGAGCTAGAGGTAGAGACAGAGGTAGAGCCAAAGACAGAGGTAGAGACAGAGGTAGAGAGGGAGGTAGAGGTAGAGAGAGAGGTAGAGCTAGAGGTAGAGACAGAGGTAGAGCCAAAGACAGAGGTAGAGACAGAGGTAGAGAGGGAGGTAGAGGTAGAGACAGGTAGAGACAGAGGTAGAGAGAGAGGTAGAGGTAGAGACATAGGCAGAGGTAGAGACAGATGTAGACAGAGGTAGAAAGAGAGGCAGATGTAGAGGTAGAGACAGGTAGAGACAGAGGTAGAGACAGGGGTAGAGGTAGAGACAGAGGTAGAGGCAGATGTAGAGGTAGAGACAGAGGTAGAGACAGAGGTAGAGAGGGAGGTAGAGGTAGAGGTAGAGAGAGAGGTAGAGACAGAGGTAGAGAGGGAGGTAGAGCTAGAGATAGAGAGAGGTAGAGGTAGAGACAGAGGTAGAGAGAGAGGTAGAGCTAGATGTAGAGACAGAGGTAGAGAGAGAGGTAGAGGTAGAGACATAGGCAGAGGTAGAGACAGATGTAGACAGAGGTAGAAAGAGAGGCAGATGTAGAGGTAGAGACAGGTAGAGACAGAGGTAGAGACAGGGGTAGAGGTAGAGACAGAGGTAGAGGCAGATGTAGAGGTAGAGACAGAGGTAGAGACAGAGGTAGAGAGGGAGGTAGAGGTAGAGGTAGAGAGAGAGGTAGAGACAGAGGTAGAGAGGGAGGT
The DNA here is from genome assembly GCF_002021735.2 of Oncorhynchus kisutch. Taxonomy (NCBI): domain Eukaryota; kingdom Metazoa; phylum Chordata; class Actinopteri; order Salmoniformes; family Salmonidae; genus Oncorhynchus; species Oncorhynchus kisutch. Next base: position 26,147,168 of record NC_034194.2, on the reverse strand, counting down.
AGAGCTAGAGGTAGAGAGAGAGGTAGAGGTAGAGACAGAGGTAGAGAGAGAGGTAGAGCTAGATGTAGAGACAGAGGTAGAGAGAGAGACAGAGGGAGAGGTAGAGACAGAGGTAGAGGTGAAGGCAGAGGTAGAGTTAGAGACAGAGTTAGAGACAGAGACAGAGGTAGAGACAGGTAGAGACAGAGGTAGAGAGAGAGGTAGAGGTAGAGACATAGGCAGAGGTAGAGACAGAGGGAGAGGTGAGACAGAGGTAGAGGTGAAGGCAGAGGTAGAGTTAGAGACAGAGTTAGAGACAGAGACAGAGACAGAGGTAGAGACAGGTAGAGACAGAGGTAGAGACAGAGTTAGAGTTAGAGACAGAGACAGAGGTAGAGACAGAGTTTGAGACAGAGACAGAGTTAGAGAGAGAGACAGAGGTAGAAACAGAGGTAAAGGTAGAGAGAGAGGTAAAGGTAGAGACAGAGACAGAGGTAGCGTTAGGGACAGATACAGAGGTAGAGACAGAGGTAAAGGTAGAGACAGAGACAGAGGTAGAGACAGAGTTTGAGGTTGCGTTAGGGACAGATACAGAGGTAGAGACAGAGGTAAAGGTAGAGACAGAGGTAAAGGTAGAGACAGAGTTAGAGACAGAGGTAGAGACGAGGTAAAGGTAGAGACAGAGTTAGAGACAGAGACAGGGGTAAAGGTAGAGACAGTGTTAGATACAGAGGTAGAGACAGAAGTAAAGGTAGAGACGAGGTAAAGGTAGAGACAGAGTTAGAGACAGAGACAGAGGTAAAGGTAGAGACAGAGGTAAAGGTAGAGACAGAGTTAGAGACAGAGACAGAGACAGAGATAAAGGTAGAGACAGAGACAGAGACAGAGGTAAAGGTAGAGACAGAGACAGAGGTAGAGACAGAGACAGAGGTAGAGGCAGAGGTAAAGGTAGAGACAGAGACAGAGGTAGCGTTAGGGACAGATACAGAGGTAGAGACAGAGGTAAAGGTAGAGACAGAGACAGAGGTAGAGACAGAGTTTGAGGTAGAGACAGAGGTAAAGGTAGAGACAGAGACAGAGGTAGAGACAGAGTTTGAGGTAGCGTTAGGGACAGATACAGAGGTAGAGACAGAGGTAAAGGTAGACGAGGTAAAGGTAGAGACAGAGTTAGATACAGAGGTAGAGACAGAAGTAAAGGTAGAGACAGAGTTAGAGACAGAGACAGAGGTAAAGGTAGAGACAGAGATAAAGGTAGAGACAGAGACAGAGACAGAGGTAAAGGTAGAGACAGAGACAGAAGTAGAGACAGAGACAGAGGTAGAGACAGAGGTAAAGGTAGAGACAGAGGTAAAGGTAGAGACAGAGTTAGAGACAGATGTAGAGACAGAGGTGAAGGTAGAGACGAGGTAAAGGTAGAGACAGAGACAGAGACAGAGGTAGAGTTAGAGACAGAGACAGAGGTAGAGCCAGAGATAGAGGTAGAGACAGAGATAGAGTTAGAGACAGAGGTAGAGACAGAGACAGAGACAGAGACAGAGACAGAGACAGAGACAGAGACAGAGACAGAGACAGAGACAGAGACAGAGACAGAGACAGAGACAGAGACAGAGGTAGAGACAGAGACAGAGGTAAAGGTGGAGACAGAGACAGAGACAGAGGTAAAGGTAGAGACAGAGACAGAGGTAAAGACAGAGATGGAGGTAATGGTAGAGACAGAGGTAGAGACAGAGGTAGAGACAGAGGTGGAGGAAACCTACTCTGTGTCACTGATCTAATGGATACCCACAATGCAGTCAGTGGAGGGTGATCTAATGGATACCCACAATGCAGTCAAGGGAGGGTGATGAGGACTAGAGCTATTTTAAACAATCATACAACAAAGGGACATATTTGGCTTGTTCCAGGCATCACGTTGGGATGTCAGAGACTCCCATTAGTGATAGAATTGCTTCTATTTTGAGTGCTATTATTGCCGTGTCAGTCTCTGTTTCTGACTGACTGCTGAGCCACTTTGCATTGTTCAAAACCCCAGTATGTGGTTTTACATGTAATTTTATTAGACAGAGGTTAATACAAAGAGAAAGAGAGAAAGAGAGACAGACAGACGGACAGATGGAGAGAGGGAGAGAGGGAGAGAGGGAGAGGGGGAGAGAGAAAGAGAGGAAGAGAGAGAGAGGGAGAGACAGACAGACGGACAGACGGAGAGAGGGAGAGAGGGTGAGAGAAAGAGAGAGAGAGAGAAAGAGAGGAAGAGGAAGATGAGAGAGAGGAGGGAGAGAGAGGAAGATGAGAGAGAGGAGGGAGAGAGAGATGAGAGAGGGGGCGATAGAGAGGGAGAAGAAGATGAGAGAGAGGAGGGAGAGAGAGATGAGAGAGGGGGAAAGAGAGGGGGAGAGGAAGATGAGAGAGAGGAGGGAGAGAGAGATGAGAGAGGGGGAGAGAGAGAGGGAGAGCTTAAAAGGTAATTATAAGCACAGTGACGAGTAGATGAGAGCATTTTTGAATATGGAGACACCGTTCTAGACAGAGGAAATTATATGAGTGTTTTTACACCATGATACAGCTAGAATCCTCCTACCGGGCCTTAGTCAGGGCTCTGGGTGTCCTATAGCCAGACCGAGAGCCTGGTTAAAGCATTCGGTCTGGGTTAACCAGGCTACTACTGAGGAGCCCCATTAAAGAAGAATGACACCTCATAGTGATAGGATGACCTCCAACATGCTGATTGGGTAATCTGCTCCTTCATTAGTGGGAGATCATTGGCAAACTGACTGGGATGTGAGTATCGACACACATTCTCCAATAACTGCATTTTGGATGAATTTCAGGTGTAAAGGACAGTAAAGGATGCTTACAGTATTCAATAGAGTCTGCATCAGCTGTTCTCCTTTAGATGGATAGTGTGCACTTACAGTCTGAGACTCATAATAGGTGGCAAACCTAAAAGGGAACCATCTGACCAGGCAAGCTGAAACACGTATTTCATTCCTTTAGCTAGCAGTCCCTTCATTCAGTATGTCTAGTGAGAGGTGGGGACCCAGTGGCTTGTGTTGAAAAATGGCCCAGTGTGCTGATGACTCCACACTTACCAACCCACCGCCATCTCCCGGGTCCCGAGCCTCACAGCAAAACACATCCACTTACCTGGAAAAGAGGAGAGACAAGAAAATCAATGTACCAACGCACTCAATTATATTACGATTTAACACTTTTTGTTCCTACTCTATCGCAGTCGACAACACATACCCCTTAACATCTTGACACACAGCACTAGGCACTGCATATACTTGTAGAGGTTGTTCCAAACAATGTCTTAAAATGAACAGAATAAAAAATTGTAGATTTGAGATATTAATATTAATTTCAGAATCTGGACATACTCCATGTGTTAGAGCTCACTATAAGGAGGATAGTGACCACAACATGTTGTCTGTATCATGTACAGTTCACCGCAGGGACTTACAGGAGGCATGTGTAGGTCTAGAAAGGGCCTAACATGGCCACTGTCATCATGATTTTCAATTTTAGATTTAATTAAGCAAGTGAGTTAAGAACAAATTCTTATTTACAAGGACGGCCTACCGGGGAACAGTGGGTTACCTGCCTTGTTCAGGGGCAGAACGGCAGATTTTTACATTGTCAGCTCGGGTATTCGATCCAGCAACCTTTCGGTTACTGGCCCAACACTCTAACCACTAGGCTACCTGGCGCCCCTCAATAAAGAAACTGTGATACATATGTAAAAAGCATGTCAAACATCCTTCCTCCCAATTAACTTTCTTTATGAGAATTGTCAGAACAATCTGAAATAGCAAAAATATTTTGGGGTTACGTTGGCATGGAAACCCCCTATAGAGCAACACCTATGTCCAAAGTCATTTCTGTCCTAGTCCTTCCATTTCATAGTCGATATGTAGTACATCAATTAGGTTTGAATATCTCTTTGTTGTACAGTACTGTAAAACATTACAGGGAGGACATTATAGATGTTAAATGACCACGATATGCCAGTGTAATATCATACAGAACATTTACACTCAGAGATGGGTGGAAGAATCAAAGACGTGTGTATAGTGAGTTGTACGACCTTCCATAGCAGCCATCCATCTCCTTCCTCCATTTTGTAATCTGGATGTCACATGAGCAATGCAGAGGTAATGTAGCAAGACCTGCCCTGGTCAGCCCATCAGCACACACACATACATGCATAACACACACACACACTAACACACACAAACGCACACACATACACACACACGCAGGCACACACACACACTGCTACCATGGACCACCAAAGGTCGAAAGGTAGAGACCGTAATCTTCTCTCAGAAATGTAAGCACACAGAAACCAGATTGCCAAACATTAAAACATATTTCAGAGGCATCTTGCTGACTAATACATCATGTTTTCGCTCAGAGTACATTAACTCTTTGCAACGATACGGTGCCCTCTGTCATTATTGGGACAGGGGAGCATTCTTTCTTCTTTTGGCTCGATACTTAAAAAGTGCGGCAATATTTGTGCATCTGTAAGGTTCTCACTCATCATTATTCACGATTAATTTAGGATTAATGTAATGTACATTAATGTAGAAGGGTTAGGGTTCTTATTTACTAAAAAAGTGAAAATGACACAATGCATTATTTACAAGTCATTTCTATTGGGAACAAAATCATCTGAAACACAACCAAAACAAACAGCAAATGCATCCAACAATATGTAGAGGCACCAGCTTGATGTAGTCATTGTGTGTTATAGATATGTGACCAAATACTTTGGACTTCTTTAATACACATAAGTGTATTGTCCCAATACTTTTGCTCCCCTAACAAGTGCTTTCATTCTTAAAAGGTTCATCCGATATGGATGAAAATACCCTCAAATTAAAGTTGAAAGTCTGCACTTTAACCTTATAGTCATTGTTTGTTTTCCAATCCAAACTCTTGGAGTATCGAGCCAAAAGAAGTAAAAATGCTTCACTGTCCCAATAATGACAGAGGGCACCGTACATCTTCTCAATGTCAATTGAGATGGTTTCTTTTGGGATCCCTGTGAATGGAACAGTTCCCTGTTGACCTACAATAGGCTTCATGACAGGTCAAAGATATGCTTCCTCTGCTTTTACTGCCTGGTAGCTAGCAGGAAAACGTGTCCATTCACGCACAATTCCAGGATGTGTGTAGACCTAATTCCAGAGCTGATTCACTAAGTACAGAGGGGCAGGGCACAAATCACAGCCGTCGGAAAACGGTGACTATTGTCAGCTAGATGAAATATGGGCTCTGGGACCAAGGGTCAACAATGGGGCAAGAAAAAGTTCAAAGGCAGCAAAGATTTATTTTTCCATTCAGTTGAGTTTTCGATTTCCACTTATCCCACCCTCCCCAACACTGGCCGTGGAGCAGTTACAGACACAAGTTCATAATTGCTCTTGATTAACAAAACACCTACCATTAAAAACCTGACGTTTAGCTACATCAAATTAGCCGGCTGGCAAATGAGGTGATCTCCATGGAGTAGTGCTGTACTTTATTTAGGACTTGATGTATGTAGTGGAGACTCCCTGCAACCTTATGCAGGCTAAACATGAAAAGTTACGCGCTTTAATCTGATGTCTGAGAGAGAGAGAGAGACAGAAAAAGAGGAGAGAGAGAGAGCAGGAGGGGAGAGAGAGCAGGAGGGGAGAGACAGAAAAAGAGGAGAGAGAGAGCAGGAGGGGAGAGAGAGCAGGAGGGGAGAGACAGAAAAAGAGGAGAGAGAGAGCAGGAGGGGAGAGAGAGCAAGAGAGTGAAGCGTAGTTGGAGAAATGTGAGCATCCCACCCCAGCGAGGGCTCTCCTCTCTCTCCATCGATCCCTCCTTATCTCTGCAGGGCTGATCAATAATTAACACCAGTACATGATGCTCTAATGACCTTTAATACCCATTTACCAGATAACACCATAACACCATAATACCAGGGGTATGAGACTGACTGGACCTCCACAGCTCATACCAAACCTCTCATCACCTTACCACCTAATACTGTCTATCTCTCTCTCTCTCTTAAGTCCCTCAAGTGTTTCACTCTCTCTCTCCTCTCTATTCCTCTCTCTCTCTTTTCTCTCGTTCTGTCTCTTGAGGAAAATACGCTCAGGTTTATTGAAATGCTCTCCTTTTTTTGTCTTAGTAATTGCTCTCGCTCTAAGATTCCCTTCCTCTCTTCTTTCCCTTTCTTGACACTCAGCCTTATTCCCTGAAGGTAGCCGTCTACCATCTTCCATCGTCTCTTTCTCCCCAACTCTCCCTGCCCCTGCCCTGCCCTCTCCTCTCCTCTCCTCTCCTCTCCTCTCCTCTCCTCTCCTCTCCTCTCCTCTCCTCTCCTCTCCTCTCCTCTCCTCTCCTCTCCTCTCCTCTCCTCTCCTCTCCTCTCCTCTCCTCTCCTCTCCTCTCCTCTCCTCTCCTCTCCTCTCCTCTCCTCTCCCCTTGAATGCTGGATGGTGTGGAAACCTCCATGATAACTCGTCAATACATCTTTACATATTGTATGACATGTTGTAAGGACCATTCCTCAGGCCATCCATCACCCCTCCCCTCCCTCTTCCCCTCCCCAGCCACCCTCCAAACAGACTTTAATAGGGCACATTAATCAGGGGGCCTGACTAGAAAGCCAGACTGTAATTCAGCTCTGAGAGATAGAGAGAGACTAATCCCCCAGGATGTCTACATCTCAGGATATAAGAGAATGCTGCCTCATCACAACACCTACATATCAAAAGTAGTACACTATTGGGCCCTGGTCAAATGATGTATTGTGCACTACATAGGGACTAGGGTGTCATTCAGACATAGTTGAATTGAATGGGATTCTTAAAAGTTCAGTAAAGAAAATGTGCTTTGTGATTAGATTCTATAAATTCAGATTGATTGACTCAGATTGACTCTATGGTCCTCACAATGGTGTGATAAATAACTGTCACTGCAGTCTGGATGATAGATGCTAAGAGGCAGCTAAGCTGTTACTCTGATACTGGTCCTTCCTCTCTGCACCTACTGAGTCCGTCTGGGCCACTCCTACAATAGGAGCCTCTCAGGGGACTTATTTAAAAGAAAATACCAAGAAAGACAAAAGGCTCTATTTTAACAAACCTAACGCAGTGGTCAGTCTAAGCTCAGGCGGTAGTTCTATAGGTTCAGGGGAGTGTCAGAAATCATTAGGCTATTTTCAATATCGGCACACACACAATTATCGGCACACTTGCTGGTGTTGGGGCGAAAGAGTTTTGATGAATAAACAAGTTGTTGGCGTGTTGAGGCTTGGCCCCTTACTGGCCAATCAGAACGTGCTCCATGGCGAAATATATGGTTGCTTCAGGTTGTGTATTTACGGTCTTTTATGTGTCACCTTGGAATCAACATCAATTCCAATGTTAGTCAGTTATAGTTTGTTAAATGGCTTACAGAAATGAAGTAACAAAATGTAGAACTATGCCATATTTGCTAAATAGGTTAACTTGAACCCATTTGCAGTCCACAATGTTCTAAGCCAGTGGTTCCCAAATGTTTTATAGTCCCGTACCCCTTCAAACATTCAACCTCCAGCTGCGTACCCCCTCTAGCACCAGGGTCAGCTGTACCCCCTCTAGCACCGGGGTCAGCGCACTCTCAAATGTTGTTGTTTGCCATCATTGTAAGCCTGCCACACACACACTGTACGATACATGTATTAAACATAAGAAAACATACGTTTTTGTTACAACCCGGGTTGTGGGACATGACAAAGAGCTCTTATAGGACCAGGGCACAAATAATAATATTATAATAATCATCCATTTTGCTCTTTGTTTAACCATCTTACATATAAAACCTTATTTGTCCATCGAAAATTGCAAATAACTAACCACAGGTTACTGAGAAGGGTGTGCTTGAAAGGATGCACATAACTCTGCAATGTTGGGTTGTATTGGATTCTCAGTCTAAAATCATTTTCCACACACAGTCTGTGCCTGTATGTAGTTTCCATGCTAGTGAGGGCCGAGAATCCACTCTCACATAGGTACGTGGTTGCAAAGGGCATCAGTGTCTTAACAGCTCGATTTGCCAAAGCAGGATACTCTGAGTGCAGCCCAATCCAGAAATCTGTCAGTGGCTTCTGATTAAATTACATTTTCACTGAACTGCTTGCTGCAATTTCAATGAGGCTCTCTTGTTCAGATATCGGTAAGTGGACTGGAGGCAGGACATGAAAGGGATAATGAATCCAGTTGTTGTGTCGTCTGTTTTTGGAAAGTACCTGCGTAATTGCGCACCCAGCTCACTCAGGTGCTTCGCTAGATCACATTTGACATTGTCCATAAGCTTGAGTTCATTTGCACATAACAAAATCATACAATGATGGAAAGACCTGTGTGTTGTCCTTGCTAATGCAGACAAATAAGCTCCAACTTCTTCATAATAGCCTCAGTTTTGTCCCGCACATTGAATATAGTTGTAGAGAGCCCCTGTAATCCTAGATTCAGATCATTCAGGCGAAAAAACATCCCCCAGATAGGACAGTCATGTGAGAAAACTTTAAGCTCGTCTCTCAATGAATTTTTTTTAAAATATCCCTACCAGCACTGTCTGAAATTAGCACTTTGGATCATATTTTTAAGAACACACCTCAAATATTTCCACCCTGCCTATCTGAGCACCAGCAAACTGATATAATAGAGGTAAATTGAGGAACCTGATGTTAGGGCTGGAAAATGCCAGTGTGCCACTTTTTACATGATGAAATCGCATGCTAACACTTGTTTGACACTAGTGCTTCCTTAACACCAGCTGAAAAAAGAGTCCAAAGGATGGTATGATGGACAGGTCAGTAAGAGATTGGGGAGAAAAGAGGACGGTATGATGGACAGGTCAGTAAGAGATTGGGGAGAAAAGAGGATGGTATGAAGGACAGGTCAGTAAGAGATTGGGGAGAAAAGAGGACGGTATGAAGGACAGGTCAGTAAGAGATTGGGGAGAAAAGAGGATGGTATGAAGGACAGGTCAGTAAGAGATTGGAGAGAAAAGAGGATGGTATGATGGACAGGTCAGTAAGAGATTGGGGAGAAAAGAGGACGGTATGAAGGACAGGTCAGTAAGAGATTGGGGAGAAAAGAGAATGGTATGATGGACAGGCCAGTAAGAGATTGGGGAGAAAAGAGGATGGTATGATGGACAGGTCAGTAAGAGATTGGGGAGAAAAGAGGACGGTATGAAGGACAGGTCAGTAAGAGATTGGGGAGAAAAGAGGATGGTATGATGGACAGGTCAGTAAGAGATTGGGGAGAAAAGAGGATGGTATGATGGACAGGTCAGTAAGAGATTGGGGAGAAAAGAGGATGGTATGATGGACAGGTCAGTAAGAGATTGGGGAGAAAAGAGGATGGTATGATGGACAGGTCAGTAAGAGATTGGGGAGAAAAGAGAATGGTATGATGGACAGGTCAGTAAGAGATTGGGGAGAAAAGAGGATGGTATGATGGACAGATCAGTAAGAGATTGGGGAGAAAAGAGGATGGTATGATGGACAGGTCAGTAAGAGATTGGGGAGAAAAGAGGATGGTATGAAGGACAGGTCAGTAAGAGATTGGGGAGAAAAGAGGATGGTATGATGGACAGGTCAGTAAGAGATTGGGGAGAAAAGAGAATGGTATGAAGGACAGGTCAGTAAGAGATTGGGGAGAAAAGAGGATGGTATGATGGACAAGTCAGTAAGAGATTGGGGAGAAAAGAGAATGGTATGAAGGACAGGTCAGTAAGAGATTGGGGAGAAAAGAGAATGGTATGAAGGACAGGTCAGTAAGAGATTGGGGAGAAAAGAGAATGGTATGAA